>NC_069124.1:1687712-1925212 GCF_026914265.1 Mya arenaria
TGGGACACGTCGTCTTGGTATGTGGAACACATGTGGCAAGTTATTTTAAAATCTGTCGATACAAGGGAATGTTACAGCCTGGACACGACAACCTATACCTTATGTCCTTATATGCAGCAATCCATTGTGAATAAACACTAAGTGTGACCTTCACCTTAGAGGTAGGGACACTGGTATTGCATGCGACGCGTGGTCTTGGTTTGTCGAACACATGTGGCAAGTTATTTTAAAATCTGTCTATACAAGAGAAAGTTACAGCCTGGACACAACAACCTATAATCTATGTCCTTATATATGCAGCATTCCACTGTGAATAAACACCTAAGTGTGACCTTGACCTTAAAGATTGGGACACGGGTCTTGTACACGACACGTCGTCTTGGTATGTGGAACACATGTGGCAAGTTATTTTAAAATCTGTCCATACAAGAGAAAGTTACAGCCCGGACAGGACAACCTATACTCTATGTCCTTATATGCAGCACTCCATTGTGAATAAACACTAAGTGTGAACTTGACCTAAGAGGTAGGGACACGGGTCTTGCAGGCGACACGTCGTCTTGGTATGTGGAACACATGTGGCAAGTTATTTTAAAATCTGTCGATACAAGGGAATGTTACAGCCTGGACACGACAACCTATACCTTATGTCCTTATATGCAGCAATCCATTGTGAATAAACACTAAGTGTGACCTTCACCTTAGAGGTAGGGACACTGGTATTGCATGCGACGCGTGGTCTTGGTTTGTCGAACACATGTGGCAAGTTATTTTAAAATCTGTCTATACAAGGGAAAGTTACAGCCTGGACACAACAACTTATACTCTATGTCCTTATATATACAGCATTCCATTGTGAATAAACACCTAAGTGTGACCTTGACCTTAAAGGTAGGGACACGGGTCTTGCACGCGACACGTCGTCTTGGTATGTGGAACACATGTGGCAAGTTATTTTAAAATCTGTCCATACAAGAGAAAGTTACAGCCCGGACAGGACAACCTATACTCTATGTCCTTATATGCAGCACTCCATTGTGAATAAACACTAAGTGTGAACTTGACCTAAGAGGTAGGGACACGGGTCTTGCACACGACACGTCGTCTTTGTATGTGGAACACATTTGGCAAGTTATTTTAAAATCTGTCCTTACAAGGGAAAGTTACAGCCTGGACACGAGTTTTTGAGCCAGACACACGGACGGACGGTGCGATTTTAATATGCCCACCTTTGGGGGCATAAAAAGACCATCTTAACGTCTCGAAGCTTCTTAAGCCTAACATGCTTAAGAAGCTTATTTCAACAAGAGATGTTTGTCAAACATTATGTTCCCCCTGAGCACCATGTTGTCAGGATTCTATGAACAATTGAATGAAATATGCTTGGACCGAATTGACAGCTGATTTTGTCACTGACATTGGATGCCGTTGAGGCAGTTTTAAGATTATGACCAATCATAGTGTGAGGATAGAGTGCGTTATGACCATGACTTTTTACTCTATAACCTAAAAATCCATAAGAGTCATCAGTTGGTCAACAAAAACCTAAATGTCAAGTGTGAGGGCCATGGGTGCAGGCATTGTCAAGTTATCACACTTTTCGTTCAAGGTCACTGTGACCTTGACCTTTGACCACTAAAATCATAAGGGGTCATGTACATGTTGGACGCAATCCCAAGTCAAGTTTGGGTTCCGTGGGTGCAGGCACTGTCAAGTTATCACTCAAACATCATTTTCGCATTCAGGTCACTGTGACCTTGACCTTTGACCCGATGACTCCTAAAATCAATAAAGGCCATCTACTGGTCAAGCCAAACTTCCATGTCAAGTTTGATGATCATAGGTTCAGGCATTGTTGAGAAATCACTGGGAGAAAATTAATTAACATTTTTGCATTAAAGGTTACTATGACCTTGACCTTTGGCCCGATGACCCTCAAAGTCATTAGGGGTCATCTTCTGGTCAGGCCCAACCTTCAAATTAAGTTTGAGGACCATAGGTCCAGGAATTGTCGTGTTTGCTTTCAAGGTCAATGTGACCTTGACCTTTGAACCCTAAAATCAATAGGGGTCATCTACTGGTCAGGCCCAACCTCCAAATTAAGACTGAGGGCCATGGGTGCAGGCATTGTTGAGTTATCAATTGGAGAACCTTTTGTCATTTAAGGTCACTGTGACCTTGACCTTTGGCCCAATGACCCCTAAAATCAATAGGGGTCATCTACTGGTCAGGCCCAACCTCCAAATCAAGATTGAGGGCCATGGGTTCAGGCATCGTTGAGTTATCACTTGGACAACCTTTTATCATTCAAGTTCACTGGGACCTTGACCTTTGACCCCAAAAACAATAGGGGTCATCTACTGGTCAGGCCTAACTTCCATATTAAGGTTGATGACCATAGGTCTAGGCAATGTTGAGCTACCACTTGGACAAGCTTTAAAACTCTTTTACCTTTAAAGGTCACTGTGACCTTGACCTTTGACCCGATGAGCCCTAAAATCAATAGGGGTCATCTACTGGTCAGACCCAACCTCCAAGTCAAGTTTGAGGGCCAAGGGTGCAGGCATTGTCACGTTATCAGTCGGACAACCTTTAACCATTCAAGGTCACTGTGACCTTGACCTTTGGTCCGATGACCTCCAAAAACCAAAAGGGGACATCTACTAGTCAGGCCGAACCCTCATATCAAGTTTGATGACCATAGGTCTAGGCATTGTGGAGTTATCACTCGGACAAGCTTTAAAATTCTTTTACCATTAAAGGTCACTGTGACCTTGACCTTTGACCCGATGAGCCCTTAAATCAATAGGGTTTAGCTACTGGTCCGGCCCAACCTTCATGTCAAGTTTGATGACCATACGCCTAGGAATTGTTGAGTTATCACTCGGACAAGCTTTGGTCTACTGACGGACCAACTGACAGACCGACCGACATATGTGCAAAGCAATATACCCCTCTTCTTCGAAGGGGGGCATAACTAGCAGAAGTACATACTTAAATCGAATTTGGAGGAATGAAAAATAGTTTATTGTGATTATCAAAAAGATAATTCCTATCCAAAGTTTAAAAACTCTAAAAGAAGTTAATGTTACGCAAATTATTTGAAAACAAAAATAGTGAACTTAGCTTAATCACTTTATAAGGGACATAAGACGTTTCGAGAAATTGGGGCCTGTTCCAATGAAACAACACAAACATAAAACATGCCTATTATTGGTCAAGACTATGTCTTATATTGGTAATTTAGACTATGGGTTATATCTGTGTTATCTGCTAAGAAACTACCATATTAGTTGTCAAGGTAAAAAAAAGCAAGCTGTGCTTCATCCTGTTCAACCAACCCAAATTGTTTTACAACACCTAAACACAAACATTTCACAATTGACCAATGAGTACACTAGTTACTATACCTGTTTCCAAGGAAACTCATCTTGCGCTTGTTTTGGTCTCGGATCAGCTCAACAGCGTCTGTTAACTCTGTGTCCAGCTTAAACACCCCTCGATAAAGAATCTCATACACAACAGCTGCAATAAAAAATAAATTATACCAAAATAATATATTTATGTTTTAGTCGTGTTTACATCCAGTGAAATTAGCAGCCAATATTTGGTGAAGTTCCAAATGTCAAAAAGTGTTTTTTCCCCAAATGCTGAAAAACAATTCCCAATAATAGAAACTCTGAGAAAAATATGCATATATATATATATATTTGAAACAGTGTTTTTGAAGTCATAAAAAGCCCACAATAAAAAGTTATTTAGAGTATTTGAGCATATTCAACTAACATAGCATGGGGCTAATATGTCACAAGGTACCAACACCTTCTATATTATAATGTTGCTTCGTACCCTTTAGCATAAACTTATATTGATTTCTCAAAAATTTCCGACCTTGTAATATAATAATGTGAACATTTCCAATTCAAATACAGTCAAACCCTGTTGGCTCGAACTCCGAGGGACCAGCAAAAATACATTGAACCTCGAAATAATTGAGCCAAGCGAGATTTTTACCTTCAGTATAAAGAAACCGGTCCTTTATATCTAGTTTGAGCCATCGAGGAGTTCGAGCCAAGTAAGTTCCAGCCAAAGGGGTTGGACAGTACTCACTCACTCACAGTAAATGTCTTTTACCAAAAAAAATAATTTTTATTATCAAAACTCGTCTGATTTTATGTTTGCTAAACCTAGTTTTTATTTCACCACTTGAAAGCGGGTAATGAATCTAAATTATCAACAGCACTAAAGGCAATTGCATAAATATCTGTTTTACAAGTTGAAATAATAATTGAAAGAATTTAAGTGTCACATAATGATAACCAAACAAATACTGAAGCAAGAGTTATCGGACTTTCCATACATTTTAGCTTATTTTCATTTTAAACATATGTGAATCCTGTTATGATTGTATAGTTATTGGCCATCAATTAGATTTGGTACAATACACACAAAGAAGTTTAGACTTAACTTTCAATTTTATCTTATTTTCATACTATTTTTTTAGTTTGCTTGTAGTAACAGGTACATTGTCAGAATCACTCCCCAGTCTGTTGCCTTGATAGAAGCCTGACTATGTGAGAAAGTACTCCTGACTAGGTTTCAAACCCACAGAATCTTGAGTGTGAGCGGCACAGCTCAATCAGGGTTTCATTTGAATTGAAAGTAGCTGAATAACAGCTGAAAGTAGGAAAGAATTAGGGAAATTTGGGGGACCTTCCACATCAGGTTTCAAACAGTAGCTGGATGGGCCAACATCAGTTGCTGCTATTTTTACTCCACTTTTGGCGCATTTCTTACATCCTGCTTAATACTTTCATGTCATTCAAACAGACAAACTATAAAACAACCCACATTGGACGATGGCAGCACTTTCCTGGACACTCTTGGGGTACACAGAATCCAACTGGTTGTCATTGACACGGCACAAAACAATCTGAAAATGTAAGATTTTTGAATTCTCTATTAATCACTTTATTAAGAAATCTTCTTCTCTTTTTCAGCATACGGTATTGGAAAATTGAAACAATAAGTTTTTCAAACAGATAATAACTGTTTAAGTCAGATTAAAACTAGAAATGCTGCAATGCAACAAAACCAGGTTTTATCTAGAATGTTCATCTTAATATGGTGAACATGTGTGGCAAGTTACTTCATATCCATCAAAAGGTTCAAGAGATGTGGAAGGGAAAGGAAATGTTGCAATAAGACCTTTGGCCTCTAAGCATGACCTTGACCTTGAACTGAGCTTGTTGTTACATAGTCTCTGCTCATGGTCTAAATATGGAGGACATCAGACACGAAATATGGATATATAATAGTCACTAGAACTCTGCGAGTCAGATGTGTTGCCTGACAAATTATTTACTGTCAACATTTTACCTGTTAGATTGGCATATTATTCATTTATAGACAATGATGTTGCCATTTAACTTTCAAGTGAAGGTGGCATTTGAACTGAAGGTAACAACGTTAAGCCGGACAAAAATTAACATCGAAAATTAACAATGGGCAATTACTCTAAAAATATGGAAGCAAGAGTTATGGTTCTTATGCACTGCACTTGCTCTCAATGAAATATATCTACCTATCAAGTTTCAGGTTGTTACCTCTTATATTTATGATATATGCCCCTGACAAATTTCAAGCTTGAAAATTAATGAAGGGCAATTACTCTAAACATATAGATGCAAGAGTTATGGTTCTTGTGCACTGCACTTGCCCTCAATGAGATCTATCTAGCTATGAAGTTTCAAGTTGATACCTCTTATATTCTTCAAGGTACGCTCCAGACAAAACTTTAAGCATGAAAATTAACAAAGTGCAATTACTCTAAAACTAAGAAAGCATGAGTTACTGTTATTATGCACTGCACTTGCCCTCCATGAGATCAATCTACATATGAAGTTCCAAGTTAATATCTCTTATATTCTTCAAGATATGCCCCAGACAAAACTTTAAGCATGAAAATTAACAAAGGGCAATTACTCTCAAAATATGGAAGCAAGAGTAACAGTTCTTGTGCTCTGCACTTGCCCTTAATGAGATGTATCTACATATGAAATTTCAAGTTGATACTACTAACAGTTTATGAGATATGTGGTTCAAAAGATATGGAGCGGAAATGAAATGTTCCCATATGACCTTTGTTCTCTGAGTGTGACTTTGAACTGAGATGGTTATAACATGCTCTCTGCATATTGTCTCAATATGGCCAACATGAGACATAAAATATATTGATATTATAGTAATATGACCTTTGACCTCTCAGTGTGACCTTTGCCTTGAAACGAGCTGGTTGTTACACGCCTACTGCACATGATCTCAAAATGGATAACATTTGAGTAGATGTTTCAAATTTTTTCAAGTGGTTCATGAGAAATGGGGCGGACAAGAAATATAGCCATATTACAGACCTATTACTTTTGAACAGTAAGTGTGACTTTGACCTTATACCAAACTGGATGTAACTTGAGCTCTGCACATTGTCTCAATATGTTTAACATTGGTTGCAAGTTATTTTAAAATCCTTCCTACAGTTCAAGAGATATGGAGTGGACATGAAATGTGGTCATACTTTGACCTCTAAGTTTGAAGTTTGACCTTGACCTTAAACCAAGCTGGTTGTAACATGCGCTCTGCACATTGTCAGAGTATGGTGAACATTCATGGCAAGTTATTTCAAAATCCTTCAAGCGGTTCAAGAGATATGAAGTGGACACCACCATTGTGATTGACAGATGGACACAGAGAGAGGAATGGATGGACAGGGTGATTACTATTGGGCACTCGCATTTTTGCGGGGCATCAATGAGGTCTTTTAGGATACGGCATTATTCCAAATAAAATATTACTGTCACGCTTGTTTTGCTATGCCATCAACAAGTTTCGTTGATGTTCTATCTTGAGAGTTCATGATGAATTTGGCTGTTAAAAAAATGTGTACATAAAACACTTGTAGACTAGAAAGCCATTGAATATGATCTGATATTCACTGGCAGAAAAACATATTGACCTTGGCAGCACTCAGTTAGTATGACATTTTACAAGAGAATATAAGAACTCCTTTTTAAATCATATTAGTACTGTGATTATAACTGGATTTAACATGGTCACATGTTTAGTGATAAATAGTCATATTGACTTGTGGACAGAACCCAAAACGCTTTTTGATCTGAGCAATATTTCCCACGCGCAAAATTTCTTGGGTATAAAAAAAACATTACATCACATCCTGCGAAACAAAATGGCAACTTGCAGGTGAATTTCTTTATACGAAGAAACAAAAACTGCAAATATAGGATCAGATTAAATGCTTCCAACCTAAATATAGCAAGCAAACAATTGCATGTATGATTTTAAAATTTCTCTTCATTTGTTAGTTGAATGCTGTAAGATTATCAGTTATATGTAGTTTTGTCATTGGCTTCGACAGCATGAAGGAAATTGATTGATATTGTATTTAATGATAAAACAATTGTTGCATTTCAGTTTCAGTCGATATGGTAATTTATCAACTCGATTAAATGATATCAGCCTAAGGACTCACCCTGGGTTGATATCGCTTCATTGGGATGATTAGCCACCATATCGATCACCCAAAAATGAAATTATTGAATAATATTCATTAGTCTCTAATGAATGTTTGTATAGTATTAACTCCTCACCTTTTCCTTGTAATTGTTGTATGAACCAAGAACAGGTGGCTGACCTGCACACTCATAAACCAGGAAATCTCTCCTGAGGGAAACAAAAACAAATCTTGTATATTCAAGTCTTGTAATGACCATGTTTGGCAGTCCAAAGTTTCGTTTAACCATGGATATTAAAGAGATTTTTAAGCACTAGTGCAAATTTCTTTGTTATTTAGTAAAATACCAGAAGCAACTACAGGTTTTGTTCGAGTTGACAAGACAAATAACATACAAAGATAACTTCTTAAATAAGGATATATAACTCAAATTAAACTTTCTACTAGCAAGAAAACAGTATTACTATGCATTTACCTACATTAATCATGGAACTCTTATTTAAACAAAGAAAATCTTAATGCAGTAAAAGTAGTCACTAAAATATGTATACAAGTTTTTGGGAGTGAATTAAGTCACAAAGTTTTAAGGTAAAATTGTAAATACTAACTTGTACATCCGAGATAATATGTTCATCACTTCATATTCATTCCAGTCCTGAAAAGGCATTCATGGAATAAAACTCAAACGTAGCAACAACATTTGTGAACCAATGAAACAGAATGCAAATATTTCTTTATGTTTTCACATAGTCTTCCGTTACAACTTGAAAAGTGCTTCACAAACGTCTTTAATAAAATTGATACTATAATCTGTGTAGATGATCCATGATGTTGCACACCCTAGAATAAAATCCTCACATGAATAACCTTATCTAAACTAGATACATTTTATATCAACTATAAATGATAAGATATAATGTTGACATTGGTTTTCTAAAGCCTTTCACTACCTTTACAGTTTAACCATTGTAAAAGCTTTGAATGAACTATCTGAAAGAGTGAGATAATATTTATATTTATTTTCAATAAATTTTGGCGATTTTAGTAACTTTGGTTTAATAAAATGAAAAAATATTGATGAACTGAATTAAGTATACCTCTAAAAAGTCCAAATACCATCTTAATTCCCCCCCCCCCCAACCATTTTGTAAATTTGGGCTATGTCCTGTCTGATTTTGAAAAATGCTTTTTACTAATATTGGAACTCCAATTTTGTCAAGAATTGCACAAGAATGCTATAAAAAAAAAAAAAACGTTGAAAAAAAAGAGTACACATTTTGGCATTGGGAATGGAGCCACATTTCAGCCCCAAATTGGTTATGAATAAAAACACTGAATTCATTAACATGATGTAACTTTTGTGCTTTGTTAAAGGGATGATTTGAAAACTTAATAAAAAAAAACCTTGGCCAATGATTAAGAAAAGTCTCAAGTCTGAGTCTAGACTCAGAAAAACACTGAAATAAATTACAAGGAATCATCTTTATTGCCTTGGTTTTACAAAAATAAATGTAACAATTGAAAAAAGTAATAAAATCAGCAAATTCCATCAATACTCAACTACAATGGAAGTTAAAATGAAATGAAGATATGCAGGTTTGACACTTGAGTGTGAACTCAGCCTTGAGACTGTTGGCTATCATGGCCCAATAATTATGATGTCTCAAGGTGGAGTCTCAACTGATTAAATCACAAAGAATCATCTTTATTCCATTCAATTTTACAAAGACAACGCAAATAATTGTTCATCTTCCAAAAGTAATACAGTTTAGCAAATATCATCATCAATATTCAACTATAAGGAAAGTTTTAATGACATGAAGACTTGAGAATGTTGGCAACCATGGCCCCTGATTCATGTTTTTTTTTGTAGGTTGTTTTGGATTTTCAAGGTTACATTTAAGACAATATCAGTTTTCTAAATGAAAACCGGCTACTTGCCAAACAGGACAGTTCAAATGGAAATTGGGCCGGTGTTTTAAAGCACACGTTAAAAAACAAAAAAATGCCATGTTAAATTCCTTGAATTGACATGACGATGGTGGAATTTGGGGTATAGTTGATCTGCGTCTGCCATTCTAATGCTGGTGAAACAAAATATGGGAGAATCAAGTCTCAATTACTAGTTCAACACCGCTATTCCGAACACCGTTTATCCAAAATTATCGCTATTTCGAAATTATTTTTTGATCCCCTTTTTACTCCTTCTTTGTTTAACTAAATTTTTGTTTAACTAAATTTTTAATCTTTAATTCGAAATTGCTAGTCCGAAATAATCGCTATTCTGAAGTAAAAATTACGGTCAAGATTTGATATTTCACACTTATTTATCAATTCTTATTTCGAACTCTATCATGTAATAGTTTTTCACACCATACTTAGAATGCACACGGACATCGGCTTGAGGTGACAATGGAGCATAATTAGAAAGACATTGAGCACGCGTATGTTACAAACATCGATGTTAGAAAATGAGCGATTCAATGGTTAACACAACTTGAATATCGTTTGAAAATGTTTATGTTATCAGATTCGATTGCCACATGGCTCACTCAAGTTTTAACCCGCTACCGAACAATCCCTGCTATGTTCCGAATGCACACATGCTCTGTCGTTTTGTTTTAAATGTTTATGTTGTTTCAATAAAGAAGTATAATAACGAATTATTTGTCATTTATTAAACAATAAATCAACAAATATTTTGGTATACTAAAGATCACTCAAACCAAATGTATCGTATTGGTAACGTGAAACCGACATTGCAATCTTCACAACTTAATATTTCACGTCATCTATAATTCGCTAACGCTGTCATTTTCAGAAAATTGTTAATCCGAAATATCGCTATTCTGAAATATTTATTTGGGTCCCTGCAATTTCGGATTAACAGTGATATATATATTCAAAGCTTTCAATATCTTACCCATTCTGGGTCTTTTCTCAGGTGAAAGAAGACAATTCGACAAGCTTCATACAAGTTTGTGTGGTAGAACTGGGTCATAAACAACTGAAAGAGAAAATGGTGTATATTTGACAATGAAAAAGTGGCCCTGTCAACATCTACTGCTCATAACATCCAGTCCAAACCAAACACTTGAACCCCCTTTAGGCAAGTAGCTGACTGTAAGCATATACACAGTTGCATTATGAAATTTGACAGGTCAAAGTTTTTGTCATACAAAAACCCTGAATTTGAAATAAATACCAAACGGAGGTAGAGCTAGCTACGTGCCTGCCCTTTTTTGGCTCATCTTTCGGCAAGTGCAAACCCACTACAACTTGCATACATTTCAATCCCAATCCCGCATTTAAGGTTAAACAGTTTTGAGAGCAAAGCCAAATTTATTTTCTGCGTTTCATGAATCACACTCACAATTATCGAAGACCTAAAAAGGGGAGGGGGGGAGGGGGGGGGGCTTGTGAATGGTAGGCCAAAACATAATTCCAGTCATAGTTTTGTTTACAAATGTAAAAAAGATTACTTGGATAAACATACAGTACTGTAAAAAAACATGACACAATGCCTACCAGTTTTATCAAAATTTAATTTTCCCAGATCATATTTAATAAATTGAATTAACAACATTTCAATCAAACTTTTCTATTTTTCCACAAACCTGTTCAGATACTGCTCTAAACAGTGACAATCCATCTCTTGGAAGTTGTTTCCGCCACAGACCAATGCTGTTTAGGTAATCGTCTAGGAACACTTCTGGTTTCGTCTGTTTCTTCATTTCCTGTAATGAACAGTTAAATGACGTAGTTCGTCAATCATTCCAGAAAAACCTCATGTACAAACTCAAGTACTGTTATGAGAAAAGAACAATTATTAGCGGCATAAGGCTGCGTAATTTTGTTTAAATGTAACGCAAATGTGTGTGATACCCACGTGTGATTGTTAATGAGTGCACGCGATGCACGAAAATATCGTTAATTCCGTGCACGTGTGTTGTGAATTTGGTAAACCTCGTTCACGGCTGCAAACTATTTTTAAAACTATGTTAAATGAATAAGGATCACGGTAAAGGAAATTCATAGCAAAGAATTTTGCATATTAACTGTAAATTGTGTTTTGATTAAATGATTACAAAAACAGCAGCACGAGTCACGTACCCTTTTCCAGAATGTTGAGGTGATCCGTACTCAAACCTATTCGTGCATTCAAGTGAATGCGGCCATATTCGGATATTCAATGTGTGCTCATTTCTCGTTTATTTAAGTTATGAAATCGAATTGTTCAATTAAATAACTAATGGATCCGAGGGTTGAGGTAATGGAAGGGGGGGGGGGCGTAAATTGTCCAAGTGAATTCTAATTTCATTACGGTGGAAAACATATATTTGCTTACCAGAAGGCACCATTTAATACTAAAATATCCCAACATCTTAGGGAGGACTCCGAAACCTCCGACCTGAACAACGTTTAGTAGAGGATACATGTTTCGGTCCCAGGGGTGAGGGCTGCACGTCTCAAGGGAGTTCACCCCCACGTTGCACCCCCTCTGACGTCAAATTCTGGAACCACCACTAAAACAAAAAAAGTGGGAAAAAACATCAGTTCATAGCTCTCAATCGTCAATATTTGTTGCCTAAACAAGGCAGCATCGCTAAAAATGTATGCACCAAACAGTGTATTTTTATATCGACTGTATAAAGTATTACAGCTCTTGTACCGGGTTCACAAGTCTATTGTACTTCAAACGTTTTAAGAGACGGTAGGTGCAATACTATGTATCATGTTTTCTGGTCTCGGGCACGGGTCGGGTTGTATGATCCGGACCGAGAATACATGATTTATTATTTTCTTGCATACCCTCAATTTTCAATTTGTGTTGTACAGTTACGTAAGAAAACGTTGTTGTACATTTCATCAAAACGCGCGTGCGACGTTCTTCATTGGCAGGTGTTTTGCAATTTCTACGTTATTAGGGTATCTTTGAACACATTTATACTTCTTTGTAAGTAGACATTTTGTTCAACTAAGGGTGAACATAATTTTACATCGTTTTGGTGGGGTTTTGTGGAACTAAAAACTGACAAGGCCTACTTTCAATCTTGTCAAATTGTAGCGACGCACACACATAGCACTGATGTGGAGGTTCCTCCAAAGAGGGCGAAACTCAGCAAACAACCAGGCACTGCAGAAGTACAACAGTCCTGCAGTGCTACGCCAGAAGAAATTGTATCTGACTCAGATGATGACATCTCTATGCTTGTCAGACAGGAAGTCGACAATACTGCTAATTATACTACAGGGGACAGTTTCCTTGATAGTATAGAGCAGTTTTTCGAACAGGAGGAAACCCTTGGTGAAGCAATGACCGAAAAGGTAGCCAACACTATCAACAAGGCCCTCCGGGGAAAGACGGACAATGAGAAGATGAAAAAACTTGGCGAAAAATACAAAAGGCCATCAAACATAAATAACCTACAAACGCCAAGACTGGAACCTGTCCTCTGGGACCAACTTAAGAACGGGACAAAGAGCATTGATGCGAACCGTCAAAAACTGATTGCTGCACTTAATTTAACACTTCTACCCATCGTGAAGGCGTTGGAAGAGCTGCACCTCAACAAAACCAACAGTGGGGACAAATTGGCGGAATATGTTAGAGATGCATTCCGCATAGCTGCAGGGCAAATTTGTGCCATCTACAATGAGAGACGGGAGTCCGTTAAAAGGGAACTGACTTCCAAGTTTAAGCCATTATGCCAGGTAGCAACTACCAGTGCCACGAATCTTCTGGGGGATGACTTTGGCGAAAAAATCAAAGCGCTTGATGCCAACAAGGACATTAAGATGACCAACAAAAATCCACATAAACCGCTATCTTTTTTAGGGAAGCGGGGGGGGGGGGGCGACAAAACACCTATGACAACAAGTACTTACCACAAGCCCCAAAACCCCAAACCAGCAAACTACCAACAAGCCTACAGGAACTTCCCACAACAAAGCCATCAACCCCAGCCAAAATCAACCAACCCGCACAAGCCTTATCCGAGTTACAAAAATCCATTAGGGCGTTACGGGAAGAACTACATCCATCCCAAACAACAGAAGAAGTAACCGTATGTACTGGCCTTCGCAACTACAGTTTAACTAACCATCCAGGAAATTTTAAAGGTGGCAAAACACAAAAGTATCTACATAAGTGGAAACGGGTCACAAATGACAGATGGATATTACATACAATATGTGGCTATAGAATTGAACTGGCATCAAATCCATATCAAACATCCACTCCAAAACCCATCAAATTCTCGGACATTGAAAACAATCAATTGCAAACAGAAATTTACCGCTTATTAGATTGCGACATTATTGAAAGGGTTCCATTTCATTCCGAACCTGATGAATATGTGAGTAACATATTTTATCGACCAAAGAAAGATGGCAAGATCAGAGTGATACTGAATTTAAAACATTTCAATGTTGATTTTATGGAACACACACATTTCAAAATGGAAACACTTCGCAATGCAGTAAATGCTATGAAAAAAAAATGTTATTTTGGTTCAGTTGACTTGTCTGAGGCTTTTTTCTCCATAGCTGTCCGATCTGAAGATCGAAAGTTTTTTAGATTTTGGTTCAATGGCAAGAAATATCAATTCCGGGCTCTAGTTATGGGTCTTACAAGTGCTCCTAGGGTGTTCACCAAAATTATGAAACCAGTGTTTGGGACACTTCGGAAACAAGGACACATTAGTACTGCTTATATCGATGACTCTTGCTTACAAGGGGACACTTACGTCAAATGTGAACGTAACATTTTCGATACCATTGAACTTATGGACTCACTAGGCTTAACTGTTTATCCTTCCAAATCATCGCTCATACCAAGCAGACAAATCACCTTTGTAGGTTTCATTTTGTGTTCTGAAACAATGACTGTGCGCTTGACAACAGACAAGATGATCGAGATAAAAACTCTTTGCATACAAATGGTCAATTCAAAATTTATCACTATCCGTAAGTTTGCAAAACTCATTGGTATGATGTTGCCAAGTGAACCAGGCATCCAACATGCAATGCTTTACTATAAACCTTTGGAAAAGATTTAAATGAAAAACTTGAATTTTAAGAAAGGAAATTACGATGCATTTATGAAAGTGTCACCCATCATAAAAGAATATCTTGATTGGTGGATTGGAAACATTGAAACAAGCTTCAAACCTGTACAAATCGGTAATCCTCATTTCATTATTGAAACTGATAGTTCGGGTACAGGATGGGGCGCAACAATTCCTGGAACATCCGCTGTTGCTCAAGGTCGTTGGTCACACCAAGAACAAAATTTGCATATCAATGTTCTCGAGTTAACGGCATGCAAGTTAGGTTTACAAAGTCTGGGCAAACATGAACGGAATGTACATATCCGTATTCTCACCGACAATACAACATCCTGTTCATACATACACAAGTATGGGGGGGGGGGGGGGCGTAAAACAGATCTGGATGCTATCGCACAGGAAATATGGAACTGGTGTATTGAAAGGAAAGTTTGCTTGTCTGTGGCTCATATCCCTGGCAAAAGCAATATTACAGCTGACAATTTGTCGAGGAAATTCAATGATGATTTGGAGTGGGCGCTTGATGTTGGGATTCTTTGCCAGATTGAGAATGTATTTGGGGAAATTGACATAGATCTGTTCGCGTCTAGACTAAATGCATGTGTCACGCTACCCTGAACCAGAAGCATATGCAATTGATGCTTTTACGTTGGACTGGTCCAGCAAACATTTGTATATATTTCCTCCTTTCAGCCTTCTTCCTCGGATTCTTCAAAAGCTCATGAGCGATCAAGGCACAGCAGTGCTGATCGCTCCAATATGGACGACCCAAAGCTTTTGGCCCAAACTAATGTCAATGTTGATCGAGGATTGGATCGAGCTACCACGGCCACAGAGGATTTTATACCTTCCACACCAGCCGGAAAAAAGTCACCCCTTACTGAAATTGAGACTTGGTGCTTTTCACGTCTCCGGATCAGTTTGCGGGAACAGGGTTTTTCAGATGATTCGACTGAAGTAATTCTATCATCTTGGAGAATTTCAACTCGTAAAACCTATGCTACTTACATTAAGAAGTGGTTTTTATTCACACAAATGATTCATGTTGATCCGATGAAGCCATCTCTTTCAAATTTTATATCTTTCTTAACCAGCTTGTATAATTCAAAACTACAGTACAGCACTATTGGTACTGCAAGATCGGCTGTGAATCAGTTACTTAAAATATGTACGGGAATAAATCTCAGTGAATCAGTAGTGGTTAGCAAATTCATGAAAGGTATCTTTGAACTAAGGCCCTCATTGCCAAAATATTCGAAAATATGGGATGTTAACACAGTATTGACCTACATATCACGCCTTACAGACCATCTTCCACTCTCGATTCTGTAAGGAAAGTTGTGCGTACTGTTTCTGCTACTGTCAGCACAGTGAGGTCAAACCATCTATTTAGTGGAGATACAGGACATTTCTTTCTGTTCAAATGATATTTAAATTGCAACAAATCACTTAATAAAACAATCGCGTCCTGGATATCATTTAGCTCCAATAACTTTCAAGCAATATGATAAGGACCCAAAATCATGCATAGTCCACACATTTCGAGAATACCTGGACAGAACCGCTGCTCTCCGCGGAAAAGTAACAAAATTGTTAGTAACCACCCAAAAACCACATCCCGCAGCGTCAAGAGACACAGTTTCACGCTGGGTGAAGAGTCTGCTCACATCAGCAGGGGTTGACAAGTGTTTTAAGCCCCACAGTGTACGCTCTGCCTCTGTATCAAAGGCTAAAGACAAAGGTGTTAAACTAGAAACAATCCTGAAATCAGCTGGTTGGTCCAATGCACGGACATTTGCTCGTTTCTACAATAAGCCTATTGCAGATGACCATTCCTTTGAGAATGCAATTTTAAACAATTGTTAAATGTTGTTTGATATCATGACATAACATGTATGCTTGTACATAGCACTTTGTTTCTGTTTATGTAACCTAGCTTTTGTGAAAACCGCATACTAGTATTTTGTTATATACTTACATGTACATTAAAGTTGAATAGTACCTATTTGTCATATTTGGCTGCATTATTTTGCAAGAATGACCAACTTTCAAATCTCTGTGTGAGGCCCTTCCAGAAGTTATATGGGAGACAAAATTGTTGAATTAAACGATACTTACCGATGTAAGAGGGAAGTTGAAGTTTGATTCTGATTTTGTCGACCATAAACTTCTGGAGGGCTCACACACCCACCCTCCCTTAACCCATTCTACTTTGGACATTCTTGCAATTGTTCACACAACTAATCCTGTCCGCAGCATTAGTTGTGTTTCTCATCTCTAAAGACTGAATACACATAATTAATGAGCAACGTCATCTCTGTGTGAGCCCTCCAGAAGTTTATGGTCGACAAAATCAGAATCAAACTTCAACTTCCCTCTTACATCGGTAAGTATCGTTTAATTCAACAAACATATGCCACAGCTGCACCATGGAGGTGTTGACAGTTCATTTTCTTTGCACCACCAGCTGGCGTTTAGTGGCCGTGCGGTAGCAACCGTCTATATATTCTGGATATATCCTTGGCAGTTAAAATCATAACGAACAGATGTATGCCCTAGTCCAAATAATTGTACGTTGACGGATTTTTTTTTAGATTTTTGATATGGCAAATCCTTCACGTACAAATTGTTTAGTATCAAAAGTGGGTGGTTGTTCCGATCAGGATTTCGGGTTAAAGCATATAGCGTCTATAAAATATCATAAAAACAAGAAATATTACCAGATAATGTTATTTTATATTAGTTCGGTACACAAAAAATAAATATCCAACTTATAATTATGAGTTTGACGGCTTTTCTTCATTTCATTCTGTCAAAACATAACGATATATACATGAAGGGCACCTGCAAGGCTTCAGGGCACAGTTTTAAATCGCTCGGAACATTTCGGCCATGGCCGAGTTGTTACGATTGTATAACGAGGTCTATCTCGAAGCTTTGTCGGAGGAGGCCGAGTTATTACGATTGTATCGAGTTGTTCCCCTTCGCATAATTGTTTTCTGTGTCAGTCAACTTTCGTTTTATTGGAAAGGTAAACAACTTGTTTTAATGCATTAAATGCTTGTTTAGTGCAAAATAGCATTTCACTTACATGGTAAAATATGAATATAACTCTTTATGATCAATTTCAACCATAAAATACTTCACTTAAAACAATTTCAATATTTTTAAAACACCCTCGTTTTTTGCACATTCCCGTTTAGACGTTAGGGATTGGAAGAATCCCGTATAACACGTCTAATATTTTAGACTAATGTATGCCCTTGTTTCGTATTTAAACGTCGTTCATTTCTAAGTTTATTTGACTCTCAAGTTAAATAGTGCTCTTTTATTCCAAATCGCGTTACGGAAGCAGTTAAAAGTCGACAATATCTAAGTCAAGATTTGAACAAAATCTTCTTGCTACAGGGCGATAGTTAATTGATTTTTGTATCACGCAAACATTTACAGATTACCGAATGGTGCTACCGAATGGCATATTAAATTGGAAAATGCTACATTTTCACGAATGAAGAAATATTTATTTGTAATATTTCTCTCAAACGCTTAAACAAATACAACCGCAATTATAAATTTGGTAACTTAAATTTATTCTAAATGTAAAAGTCTTTACATCTCAATGGTGCACCAGGCGCGTAGCTGGATCAAAATCAATGTGGACGCCCATTGAGGCGGCGAAGCCGCCGAAGTGCTAGGGGGGTCTGGGGGCATGCCCCCCCGGAATTTTTTGAAACTGTTGAATGTAAATGGTGACATCTGACGCATTTTGGAAACGTATTATTGCCTTAAATACTGAAACAAATTTCTCTTTTCACATCTGATTTATTTATTTGTGAACACATTCATTAAACAAAGTCAAGCCTTCGGCTTTTGCTTCCAGCGAATTTAGACACTACCTGGTCAATGTCAATGTTAACATCCCGATATACGTGCATCAGGGCAAGTCCTGTCATGCGCTCTGTCCGCATCGTCGACCTCAGGTAGGTTTTCACCCTGCGCATAACGCTAAAGCTCCGTTCAGCAGTAGCAGATGATGCCGGCATGGTCAGAAGAATGGTGAGTACTGTATAAACTCCCTTGTAAAGATCCGGATTGGTTGATGCTACAGTTTCACCCAATGTGCTTGGTTTGTCATTTTCATCCATCAATTGCCATCTAGCCTTCCACCGCCTAACCTCGTTATGGAATGACTGGTTTCCCTGAGGTAGGTCCACCGAATACCCCGCAAAAATGAGATCCACCATTCCGTCTGTGCAAAGGTTCAACTTGGATGGAATCAAGTACTGTGCACGGAATCTTTCCTCGGCCACAATCGCTGTCGCGGTTTCAAACATCCGCTTGAACATTTTGTCCAGTGTCATAGGTTTTGTTTTTTTCATTTTTTACAACAGCCCGAGGACGACCGCCATGAATTAATAAAATATTAAAAATATATTGACGTCACTTTCATATGTAGTGGATGACATACTAGTTGTGACGTCATAGTATGACACAGTTATCGACCGGGTCACCCAGAGTGGCGTGTAATTGACCTGATGTGCCGTTTTACTTTAAGTATTACACACTTTTTTCGTTTAAATTATTAAAAAAAAAATACTTTTATTTATTCAATAAAAGTAAACTCGTGAAAATAATGTGCACGCCCGGGCGTCTTGGCGTAAAGGCAGCTACGCGCCTGTGCACGAACATGATACAGCCGGTATTCTTAATTTCAAATGAAGATCCCGAAAAAGATTTGGATTTTGTAAGTAAATTTAAAATCTTTTTAAGTACGTTTTTTGTTTCAATTTATTTTTGCTAACATTTACAAAGTAATCGTTTTATGCTTTGGTGTCGCCGAATATCTAACCACACGCCGTTAAAGCATAAAATAAACAACATCAGGTACAGTCATGTATTATAATATGCATACTGTTTAAACTTTATAGTAAAGGCTGACCATAAATAACAATAAAATATTTAAAAAGGCCAGTTAGCAACTATTTATTCCGGAACCCACAAATAAAAACAAAACACTCTTTGGTCAAAACCCCTGAGTAAATAAGCGATGACGATATTAACTTTTTTTTATAACAAACTGAAACCTCATAAGACCACACTCTTGCGCAACATCCATTGCCATTTATCTGAGGTTCGATCGTGATAAAATCTTACGTACTAATCCCAACATAATGGAAAGTTTCCTTCATGGATGCATCTCCTGATAAACTCCTGTGTCATCCACATATCCAACGAAAACTATGTGGAAACTCCGTTAGGGTCATATGGCGAAAAATAACTCTCGTATGACTCGGAACATGGTTGTAGTAGCAAACGGAGCGGTGTAGTATAATCTTTATGTTTTTGATTTGTACAATCTTAATTTTATGAAAGCCTTCGACAATTGCCACATTCAATAATCGTTTTGAAACTGAATTCATTTGGAATTGGCTCGGATATGATCTTATGGATACAATACTTCTTAAAGTACCGTATACAACGATGGAAATAATTAAATGAAAGCCTGTTTTTTTCCGGAGTCCCTCTGAGGGGATAGGACCTGTGCACATACTTACATGAATATTCTTATTGACGCATTTAAAGTAACTCTAAGCCTTCAGTCTGACTCGAAACTTTACAGACCTATCATGACATTCGTCAAAGTAAGCTAGATACACAATCTGGAGGGACAAATGGTTCAAGTAATTCTCAAAAATGTAAAGTAGTTCAATAAGGAAATGTTCCATATCCACCACACTATTAAACGCGAGACATTCATAACTCTGAAATAGCTTTACCTTAATGGTGAAGTAGTTCGGTTTCAAACAACAATCAACCACAATCAAGTTATTGAACATATTCAGCGCCGAGCCACCAGAACAGTACCTGCAAACACGTTTTTGCAATCATAATAATTTCACTCTCGTTGGCACGATGTTACGCGAAGGTGTTGTTTTGTGTTGTGGCGGGAAACGAGAGTTTCCTCAGAATTTTTCTCATTTTTAATTATTCGACGTCATGTCTTCAAATTTTAACAGCCACGTGTGGGAAAGGCAAAACGATAAAATTCATTCACAGAAGGAAAACACGGGGAATTCCCGTGTCCAAAATGGGTAGGTTCAAGTTAACCTGGAGTCAGAATCATACTCGATTGTCAAGAATACTCAAGGTTATACAATTATTATACTTAAATCATAGTGTTTATGTATCCATGATTTATTTGAAACTTTTACTCTTGTCGAGAACGCTTCTGAAATGTTTATAAAATGAACAAAGTTCAACAGGTAGGCTACAGTCCCAGTTATCATATTGGCTCGGATTTGATGATAAAAATGAAAGAATTCTTTTTGAAAAATGCATTACAAGCTTTTGTTTTGTTTAAATAGACACGTTACTTTTTTTCTGAAAATAATATTTTATTATCATAAAATCAATGAGATTTAAAAGAAATTATTGGCTGTCGCCACGAGTTTTAAAGAGAGTTATTTGTTTAAACTTATATATAATACCATTCAACATTGTATGTCTCACTTTTATATACACATTTTATAGTTAAATGAAACTAATAACTAATATATTTCACATTTAGCTCATATTCTTTAAATGTCCTTTCATTTAACATTTATAAGAAATTAGACATCTTTCAAGACAAAACACACCTATATTACCTTGTTACTGGTTTCTGACTGCATCCTCTACTTGTCGAACCCGGATAACAGCCACATACAGACAAAAACGTGACTGCTTATTGTTATTATGTGTGTAAGGAATTGTTCCACCAAACAGGCCCAATGACATCAGGGTCTGCATTAAAACACGTTATTCGTTATAATGAAATTGACATTTCATGTTCCGTCAAAATAGTTTACTCTAAAATTAAGATTTTCTGAATTGAATAAACAACAAACTTGGATTTGTTTCCAAGCCTGAAATTGAATCGGACAATTTGAAAGATGTGTAGCGAAAGTATTCACATTTTAGAGTAGTCATACACTGTCTAAAGCTTCGCGTGTTTCGATGTTGTATTGATACAGATGTTGCTTTACTTTTTTCACAGCTTTAGCGTTTTCACCATGTGTTGGCCGCTTATTTTTGGAACAATGACATCTTCAATAAAATGAAAACGCCAAACGTTCTCGGCGAATATATTAAAACAATGGGAATACAGTTAATATATTATTATCTCATACTTTCTAAAGATATAACCATTTTTCGTTTCCTATAATAAATATTTATTATTAAATACATATCATTCCCCTAATATCATCATACATTTCGCAAAATTATTTATCCATAGATAAGAAACGTTTTATTTTCTTTTGTGAAAGTAAAGTTACGTTGTTTAAAAGCCAACAATGGGCTCTACCATGTACCATTCAGATTCATGTTTGGTTGTTGACGTAAATCTTTGAAATGAAATGTTCCGTCTTATTTCATCATTTTCTCCAACGAATATGACATTTTATTTATAAAATGCATAAAAACAAATGAATTTCTTTGTAATTAAATACTCTTTAAAAATAAAAGTTCAATCATTGTTTTGTTTAGCGAATGGATTAAGTTTAACATCTTCAGATTTATGCTTATTAGCAAAAATAGTTGTGGTTTGTCATGGTGTAGATGTTAACACCACCATCTAATAGACCCTCGCTGGATTTAATCGCACAGGGTTTAATTCTTCAATGCCCAAATGTTACAGTACAAGTGAAGTTCAGGGGTTTCGGGACATTTATTTCCTGTCAGTTCCGTATCTCGTACCCTGTCGAAAGATGTTATAAAAGTTATTATAATATGCATTTTTCCAAGCTGCCAAGTTGCAGAACCGAACATCGAACCATCCTTTTAATTGGAGGTACTGATGTCCCTTGGCTTTGTGACTTCTGTATAGGCCATTGTATAAACTGAAATGACATGACACCGTTTAATGTTATACTACTATATGTGTCGTAATCCCATCTATGGTTTTTTAACAGAACCCGAATGGTGTTTAAAAAAAGTAAATAATAGTGCTTTCAGTGTTCTTTTTTTCTTTTAAAAATGGCATTCAATAGAAGTTTAAGAAACGTGTTAAATTATTTCATGAATGAGGAAATTCAACATCTAGATTCACAAGTGTAAAGGTCATAACTAACCTCGTAAATATATACATAATAACGCATACAAACAGTCAAATACAATTTGACAAGAAAAATATTATTTCTAAACAGGGCCTGAACAACATTTTGCTTGCGTTCGTATCCAGATTGTTCTATCTTAGTGCTCTTGACCTCTTTTGTCATGTAGCTTCGATGAGAAAGAAACCATTGGGTACGCACATAAGTAGTTTCCATGGTACCTGTGACTCTTGACGATCGTCAAAGGAAAACTTTTTATTACCAATGTTTGGTTTAGCTGTTGTTTTTTCTTCAAAGTAATATTCAATCTTTCAAATTATAATAAATGTAAATATCCTTTTTTGTTTTGAGAGCGATTTTGATTGAATTTTGAAAATTATAATCGTTTACCGCAATTTCTGACGCAATAATCGACTAACACTATACATGTATTCGATCGTCGTACATCATCTTTATAAACAAGAAGGAACCAATTTATAATACAAACCCAGTTATTCGTGTACACATGCACTATGGAAATGAAAGTTTATTCTTTCATTTTATCACATGTGAAATATTATCAGTACAGACGTATTAATCATTGTAAAATTTCCCATTCGAAAGAAATTTGTAACAGAAATCTTTATCTGATAAAATAATTTGTGTGTTTTATTGAATCGTAAATGCTTCTCCGAAACTAAATTAAATTCCGGAACTAATCATTAAACTATACATAGACAGACCTTCCTTATTTAAATAAAAAGAAAGATTATAAACAAACAAACTTGCATGCCAATTCTATTATTTCACATTTTTTCAATCAGATTGTGTGGAATATCCTCGTTTTGCACTGCACCATGCTGGCGGACTACTTATGATGCACATGTGTCACCGGTACCATGTATATGTACACCGATGGACCAAACGAAAGGAGTGATGTTTTCTAGGTAATAACGAAGGAAGCCTAAAGTCCATATAGTGAAATGCTGAGAGTATTGTTTGACAATCATTAAAAACCCAGACAAATAAATTTTGGAGAGCGATCCCCTCCCGAGTAAACCGTTCCAAGGC
The DNA here is from genome assembly GCF_026914265.1 of Mya arenaria. Classification (NCBI taxonomy): domain Eukaryota; kingdom Metazoa; phylum Mollusca; class Bivalvia; order Myida; family Myidae; genus Mya; species Mya arenaria. The sequence goes on from NC_069124.1 coordinate 1,711,454, forward strand.
GGTAATCCATCATTTCAAAATCTCTTTCGATGTGGTGGTCTGTCTGTAGTTCAGGGTCATTCGGGCCGTTATCTTGTGTCCTGTCCCTGTAGTTTTCACTGTATCATTGAACGAGACTGTTAGTTGAAATCCACTAAACGAATATTTTGATTACTGAAACATGCTATAAACTATAATATACACCTTAAATAATGCTACTGTGAACACCTGTTGTTAATAATTAATGAAACAGGTTGGAAATACAAGTAGTTAACATTAGAAAAAAAGATGAAAAATGGCGTGTTTAGTTCACATTTATATCACATGTGAAATATTATCAGTGCAGACGTATTAATCATTGTAAAATTTCCCATTCGAAAGAAATTTGTAACAGAAATCTTTATCTGATAAAATAATTTGTGTGTTTTATTGAATCGTAAATGCTTCTCCGAAACTAAATTAAATTCCGGAACTAATCATTAAACTATACATAGACAGACCTTCCTTATTTAAATAAAAAGAAAGATTATAAACAAACAAACTTGCATGCCAATTCTATTATTTCACATTTTTTCAATCAGATTGTGTGGAATATCCTCGTTTTGCACTGCACCATGCTGGCGGACTACTTATGATGCACATGTGTCACCGGTACCATGTATATGTACACCGATGGACCAAACGAAAGGAGTGATGTTTTCTAGGTAATAACGAAGGAAGCCTAAAGTCCATATAGTGAAATGCTGAGAGTATTGTTTGACAATCATTAAAAACCCAGACAAATAAATTTTGGAGAGCGATCCCCTCCCGAGTAAACCGTTCCAAGGCGGTAATCCATCATTTCAAAATCTCTTTCGATGTGGTGGTCTGTCTGTAGTTCAGGGTCATTCGGGCCGTTATCTTGTGTCCTGTCCCTGTAGTTTTCACTGTATCATTGAACGAGACTGTTAGTTGAAATCCACTAAACGAATATTTTGATTACTGAAACATGCTATAAACTATAATATACACCTTAAATAATGCTACTGTGAACACCTGTTGTTAATAATTAATGAAACAGGTTGGAAATACAAGTAGTTAACATTAGAAAAAAAGATGAAAAATGGCGTGTTTAGTTCACATTTATATCACATGTGAAATATTATCAGTGCAGACGTATTAATCATTGTAAAATTTCCCATTCGAAAGAAATTTGTAACAGAAATCTTTATCTGATAAAATAATTTGTGTGTTTTATTGAATCGTAAATGCTTCTCCGAAACTAAATTAAATTCCGGAACTAATCATTAAACTATACATAGACAGACCTTCCTTATTTAAATAAAAAGAAAGATTATAAACGAACAAACTTGCATGCCAATTCTATTATTTCACATTTTTTCAATCAGATTGTGTGAAATATCCTCGTTTTGCACTGCACTATGCTGGCGGACTACTTATGATGCACATGTGTCACCGGTACCATGTATATGTACACCGACGGACCAAACGAAAGGAGTGATGTTTTCTAGGTAATAACGAAGGAAGCCTAAAGTCCATATAGTGAAATGCTGAGAGTATTGTTTGACAATCATTAAAAACCTAGACAAATAAATTCTGGAGAGCGATCCCCTCCCGAGTAAACCGTTCCAAGGCGGTAATCCATCATTTCAAAATCTCTTTCGATGTGGTGGTCTGTCTGTAGTTCAGGGTCATTCGGGCCGTTATCTTGTGTCTTGTCCCTGTAGTTTTCACTGTATCATTGAACGAGACTGTTAGTTGAAATCCACTAAACGAATATTTTGATAACTGAAACATGCTATAAACTATAATATACACCTTAAATAATGCTACTGTGAACGCCTGTTGTTACTAATTTATGAAACAGGTTGGAAATACAAGTAGTTAACATTAGGAAAGAAGATGAAAAATGGCGTGTTTAGTTCCCCCCCCCCCCCCCCTTTTTTTTTATCTTTTTCCATTGATTATTGGCGAAATAATTTTTTTAGACCACATATTTAAGAACCTTTAGAAACTTCACATTGAAACAGTACAATTGCTTGTGAAGGTTGCACTTTTTGTAAATGAAAACAAGGCATTTTTCACCTTGTGTTCCACACCGAAGTGATTGTATTTTTAATTCATCGGGCTGGTAAAACATATGCAAAGTTAGCAATTAAAATAACAATGCTCTTCAATGAGTAATGAAACATGGTTGAATGGATCATGGTCGTCAAGCTTGCCTCAAAAACAGGATAAATGGATAGTGATTAACAGGCTTGCCTTATGGATCACGGATCAAGGTCGACAAGCTTGTCCCATGGATCATGGTCGACAAGCTTGCCCCATTGTTCATGGTCGACAAGCTAACATTATTGTTGACGAAAACTGTATTTGCTATTTTGTTCAAAAATATTTTACATAACATTAACTGAGCTTTTCGTTCGATGTCTTAAGCCCATGAATACATATATAGGTTTACCTACCAGTGAAATCAATTCACTTCAAAGGGTGCATGCTATTTGTTAATTTTGATATTTGATTGTATTGATAATGGATGTTCAAGGTTAAGATGTAAATGTGTTTACAATGACATTGCACATTCAATGTTTATATTTATGGTCTTTTTGTATTGACAATGCGCGTGTAAGGATAATATTTGCATTTTATATGGACAATGCGCGTGCAATGTTCAGATTTGTATTTTTATACTAACAATGAATGTGCAAGTGTTAGATTTGTATTTTAATATTGACAATGCACGTATATTTTTGTCATTTGATTATAAAAATGTGATGGAATACCCCGTTAACATCAGCACTATAGTTCTTTGACATATTTCCCTTAAAAACACACAACATAACTCACACAATACTTATTCACCTTATGTGATAATACACCCGGGAAAAAAGTGTTAAGACAATTTGTTAAAACATTCTTATTTTGAGTAGGTACCATTAGCATTGAAAAATGTGCGAAGTTATTTTTACAATCACATTTATTTGAGAAACAACATTACTTGCACAAAATATGCACAAGTCCGATTCGGGAGAAAAGCTCCTGGCACCACAGTTTGCACAATATTGAAACGACGTAGTAACCAGCCTACAGTAGAAGTGTTCTTATACGGTACCACATTCTCCGATTTCCGAAATATGTCCGTTTAATGAAATAATAAAATATAAGTCATACTCACGTTTGTTTATGTAAACATAGAGCACAGCTCCACCACGGAAGTGTCGACAGCTCTTTTTCTTCGCACCACCGTAAAGTGGTGGAGCTGGCGTTTAGAGGCCGTGTAACAGTGATTTCTGAAAACAGTGATTCCTAAAAATAAACTAGCAATTAAAAGCGGTTCTGGTAGGCGTTGAAAGAGTTGACGCATCATAACTGTCAATGCACAGTTTCATTCGAATCTAAATTGCCGATTTTATACTTTTAATTATTGTCTGCTTCAATATGCAAACACAATACGGCTTATTTTCATATGTTTTTACTTATACCTTTAAGTTTGCTTTTGCGTATTTATGAATATTGAAATTCGTTTGAAGTGTAGTATTTGCTTACCGTTCCAAGGTTTAACATCAACAATTATTGCTAAGACAACATTTTGCATGACATGAATATACTTATCGTATAGTTTGAGTTCTGCTACTTCGTCTTCGTTTGATATACAGTCGAAACTCGATGGCTCGATATTCTAGGGACCGGGCAAAGTACTTCGAGCCTCGACAATATCGAGCCAAGCGGGATTGCTTACAGAATGCTATTTTTTCATTTGTTACATAAAGTCTTATTTACCTCGTTTGTTATTGGCTACGCTATCCCCGCAAGAGAAGGAAGAGTATTTATTGGGCATAGTTACGCACCCTAAATTTCGTTGTATGACTTATTCGATTATTAGAAAATATAATTTTATTTTTTTAATTATAATAAAAATACATTTATGCAAAAACAAGTAATTGTAAACACAAACATAACTTTAAAGTTATATCAAAATGCATAGTAATTTAGGGATGGATAACAATTAGAGACAGAACTTAAAGTGTGGCATGTTTATTAAAACTGTTAAACCCTTTAAATTCGATAATAATTATAATATCATTCAAGCAATTTTAATCGATTAGCGCCTTGTGCTAAATGAAGCCAATCAAACAAATCAAGGTGTGAGATTCTTAACTGAACCCACGAAAATGACATCGACCCATGCAAACAAATCAAAGTGTGAAATTCTTGTTTGGGACCGCGAAAACGACTTCGAGCGTGGAGAAATATCGACCCTCAAGATATCGAGCCATCCGATCGAAATTTATATGAACAAAGAGTAAATAAAAATCGGTCCTTTTAATTTGGTTCGAGCCAACGAGGATATCGAGCCAACGAGTTTCGACTGTATGTTATAGTTACTTCTCCCACAACCTGAGTTATTAAAATTGTACACCACCGCTTCAGCTCTTCGGCGCGAATGTTTAAATTCAATGACTCGGGTTATGGATGAATTTACTGTTTTGTACCATGTTGTCGAACTCTAGCCGCGTGTGTGTAAGTGAATAGACTTGTAGTTTATTAAACAATACTCATCAACTAGGCAACTGTTCCAATACGGGAATTATTGTATAGGCAAAAAAGGATACAAACGCTATTAAACAATATCACAGGCAGCTTGTATTATTGCTTCTCGGTTTGCCCCCGTAGTTAAATGATTGCACACTATATGAAAATATTTACATCCGTACTTTTCTGAACGATAAAAATTGAGTTCATTTTGCATGAACCGGTCGACCTTTCCTGACCTTTTTAGGCGGAGTTTCGCAACAAAGCAACGCTCTGATTGGGCGCTGGTGAATCACTGCGCGTAGTGATTTTACTATGATCTACTTTATTGCTAAATATTCTGTTGAATGCCGGCTTGTTTACATGTTTCTTCTGATGTTTTACGAAGAATTTAAATGAAAGACATTATTTTTTAGAAATATCATTTGGAAAATGCTTTATTTTGCATTTGATAACAAAAGAACACGCATTGAACAAACAAATTAAAATTGACACGGTTTTTACTACGGTTCGTTTGCAACAACTGTCAAAACAAACATGGCTGATGATTCGGAGTTCGGCGATTTCTCTCTAGGACAAATGTATGATACATTATCGGATTCAGACAATGATTATCTTTCTACGATAGAATTAGGCGATATCTTCGTTTACGTTTAAATACATGAAATGAGTGGAGACTGCCCAAGTGTCATGTATTTTCGTGAGTTCGAACAAACGTCTTAATATTGACAATTTGAGAAAACTTGCACGACAAAACACTTCAATATCTTTGCAAAATTTAAAAGACAAAAAAGAAAAGAAATTATGACGCTATAATTACCTTGAACTGGAAGTTATCCATTAAATCACCATGACCACAATTTTTTATGCCCTCTCACATGGGTCATGCATATGTAAAACATGAGTTAAATGTATCGGAAGTTCTCTTGATTAAAATAAACATATTACAACAAAAATCATTTTACCTCCACATATTTAACAGAAACTATTAAATGATTAAAAAAAAATTTTTTTTATTTTTTATTTCTTTCTGCAAATTACTTATGGACTATTTACTATGCGGAGGATAAAAAGAACGCCCAGCTGAAACACCAAGGGCGACAAGTGCTCTAACCATTTACATTCCCTCTTCACGTTTTGTTCCCCTTTGTTGTAATTAAAGGCTTATTCTCAAACACTATTAGGTCGAAAAAAAAGCCAAATAAAAAGGGAAAATGTAAATATAAGTATTGATTGTTATTTTTTGTGCGTTCATGCAGTATGAACGCTCGGCCGCGATTTTGCATATTTCCAAAAACCGCTAGCGCGGTTTATGCATATGCAAAATCGCGGCCGAGCCTTCATACTGCATGAACGCACAAAAAATAAGAATCAATCCTTAAATAATATGTGTTTGTCACTGTCGATTAAGACCCTGAAACTAATGGGTAGACAATCTAACTCCATTGATTTTATATCGTTCGCTAGACTTTTAGCACAGTATGTTTTGGTGTTGAATATTTTGGCATTATTATCCACAAATAAAATAATCACGTTTTGATCATTTTGGTAATTGATTCGTTATTTTTAAATCCCTACAATTATAACTGATTTTGCGAGAGCTAGAGACTTAATATTGGAATAAACCGCCCTTGCCTTAAAGATGCACTCTTACACTGTAACAATCTTATTATCAGTAATTAATATTTTCCATAAATGCATTGTTTAGTAAGAGTTAAAGGTTTATCTGTCAAAATTGCTGTTTGCTATACATGTGCATGTATTGATTTTGAATAAGAGTGTCACTTTAACAATGCACCACAACTACTAGTTTTCCAGAAATATAACACAGTTAAATGTCAAATGTTCATATTAGTGTTGAAAGTATCTGATATTCCGAAAACAACAAAAGACAAACTATATACTTCTTGATATTACATAATAAGAATTCTTCAGGTCGCAAGAAAGTCTACAAGTTACCATCTTAGCATAGTATATGTAGGTATAAACCGTTTTTGGAAATGTCAACACCGAGGTAAAGCCGTTTTTGTAAATGTCAACAACGAGGTAAAAACCGGTATTGTGAAGGTAAAGACAAAGGTATAAAAATTGAAATTCAGTGGAAACTTTATTCACTTTGTCCTTGTCATATGTCTGTGGAATATGGTAAATTTACCTAGTCATTGCGTCCGTTAGCGTTGCAACAAAGCAATCGCTATCGCTTTTTTGTAGTGTACGTGCTGAGCGTTTTTCCACCTCCCTACTTCTTAGTTGACTTTTTGGTGTAAAGATGCCCGCATGAAAGTATGTACATTTTTGCTGTGTGAAATGATCTGGTTACTTTTATGAATGAGAGTATCTCGTCTGTCAAGCTTTTGAAGTATGATTCCAATTAAGCTGACTCCATGTTCTGGTCTTTTTGTGGCTCGTATCTTATGTTAAAAGGGAGATTCGGTTACAACACATCTACTGGAAAGTCGTGACTTGCCACACTGTGAGGTATACAATAAAGTATAAATTTCACTCAACACTGGCTATTATTAGTTCCCGTAAAAGCCTGCTAAATGACTAAATAAATGGATGTTAAAGATGATAAACGTCTCGTTGAGATTGTCAAGACAAAATTAACCATTGAAATGATAATAGATAATGCCATTAGTTTGCTGAACGTTTTCTTAAAATTTTATAATTATAAAGATTATCTAAAATCATGAAAAAGCAAGAGAAACACTGGCCTCTTTCACGCTCGTAATGTTAGTGATACGATGTAATAAGGATCAAGCTACCTGCCTTGTTAGTCGAAGTGGAATGCCAGACAAGGTGACAACTGTATGTCCTCTCTGCGGATACTTTGTTTTCTTTTCTCTTGTTTATGTAACATTGTACAGAGTTATTAACAAATACCGCATTACATGTGTATATCGCATTTCAGACCTATCGCATTGCCGCTGCAGGTTGACAAACAAAAGCAACAACAAAACGCATCATTTTTATCTTATTTTATGTATTTTTCATTAGAGGATAATGATATGCTACTCAGTGTTTACAAAGGATAACATGTAATTAGTTTACCTTCAAAGAATGCGAAATTTGAGGCCTGTCTGAGAACATGTTAGTCGCGGGCTCACTAATAAGGGATTCTTAACATATTATAAATGGTATAAACTGATATTTTGACCGTCGGAATCGCATCACTCATTTGTTTTGAATATTTTAATATTTTTCTCATTTAGCTATCGCTACTACCATCCACAGACATGACAAAAGCGCTATCTTGAATAGACTTGTTTGACATTTCAGGAATAATAAAACTTTTCTATTCTATTTCTATTTGATTTCTTCTTTTAGGATGATGATTCTTCACATGAATAGGAAGGAACAAATGGTTAAGACATCGCCCTATACTGTATTAAAGCTCGCATCAGTTTTCCGCGACCAATTTCCGGGATATTGTTTAGACTTCAAATACGAAGAGTGAGCGGCTCTATAAGGAAAAGTGCATCATATATTTTTGACTGATCTATTTTCCATAAAAAAAATATGACAAACATCATGAACTAAAAACCGATTGTTCTCGTAATACTCTGGGCGTAAAAATGAACATATAACATACTATTCCTTAGGGATGGGGTTGGTGGAAAGTTATTTTCTTGGAAATTCTTGGTGCAGATCTGTCAGAAGAGTACACAAATTGTAGTAAGGACGAACAGCCAAACATTTGAGGAATCATATGTTCATATCAATTTTCCATAATGATGCATGTGTATGCCTCGTGGCCCTATATAAACGTATCGTTTAAAAGGTATTGGTTTCTGATTTAATTAACTTTACACTATTAATTAACTCGCGAGATGAAAGCAATGTTGATATATCCTAGTACATATAGGCTTATCAGTTATGTAACTGTTAAGAAACTAGCTAATTGTATTAACAATTTACCACTTTAGCTTAACTATTCATAGGTAATGACAGTAATGACAGGCTTATATCGGATACAATTTGAGGCAACTTAATATATTCTTTATATTGGATTAGTATTGCCTATGAAAATAATTATAAAACAAAACCACGCTTGTCGAGCCTCCAGCATTTCACCGCTTTCAGTGCTTTCATTTGAGTGTAGGGGCAGGCGGGAAGCCAAACACTGACAAGGCCTACCATAGAACTTGTCAAAATGCATCGACACACACGAAGTCGGGAAAGCGTTAATCACCCGGTGTTTCAAGTAATTTGCGTTTATCACCATCGCAATAAATAAATATAAATACCATGTGTAAATGATTAAGTAATTGTTACCATTTAAGTTTATACTCCTCATGTGTGTAATTATTTATTTATGCAATTCACATTTGAACCTAAGTTAAGTAAATAAAGACAGCGAATAACTGAAGTCCCCCTACAATTCATACAAAGGTAAGCATATTTTATAAAATGAATAGGTTTAACCATTGTGTTGTTATGATTATTCGTTAGTAGCTTTATCAGCTTTATGGAAAATCTTATCTGTATGTGTTCCTGTTTCCTAAAGTGTCTTGGGTCTCATAGCCAGGCTCTGGTCATTACTTAAATTACCGGTAACCATCTATCCCTACGGGTCATATCTATGGCGGATAAAAACTTTACGAGTGATGTTAGCTCTTAATCTACATTTAAGCGTCGTTTTTAGTTAAATTGACTCTTATGCATGGAGTGTTTTTTTTATCCCAAATGCGTTAGAAAGCAGTTCAGAGTGGACAACTTCAACGTCAAGATTTTAACATAACTTACAACTTCATGGCTGCCTAATGCTAATATTATCCGAACGACAATAATTTGAGACGTGACTTGCTTCAACGTAATGTTCATTTAAGGAACGGATTGCGGAATTCATGTCATAATCGGAGTATGAACGCAACTGGGCTGGTCTAAGTATGTGGAGTCCGAATTGCTTAGAGGGGTATTCTCTACTCTGGCAAGTACATTTGTTTATATTTACGGAAAAAGAAATGCATACCAATTTGTTATAGTTCTCTAACACGCTTAAACAAATACCATCGCAATTATGAAGTTTGTAAGTATAGAACATTGACTGCAATTTGGTATCAATGTAAAAGGCTTAATTTATCAATGGTGCAAGATGTAACCGATATGCTTGTTTTCAGTAGAGATCCCGACTTCACAGTCGTTGTAAAATAAATATATTTAAACTACAGGCATGGTCAATGGCAAAAAGACATTAAACGAGAGACACAGAACATTGTTAACAACACACTGCTTACAAGAAAGGCTAAAAACAGTCTAAAAGACTGATTGTTGATGTGAGTTAGAGCAAACGTGTAATTAAAAAGGCAAACCAAATCGAGATCAGATACATGCTTGTATGATTTACACGATTGTTACGGAAATATTGGTGTAGATATGTTCATTAGATGACCTTTTCATTTCTGTATTCGTCACTGCTCAGTCACGAACGGTGCAAATCTACTAAATTTTAAGGAAAACCCGTAACTCATATTACAGTCGAAAAAAATAAACTATTCAAACAAATAAAGGATTTAATCTAATAAAGAGCAATGGATTCAGTTTTCACACGAAAGTGTCGAAAACAAGACTGGCGATATCTTATGTAAATATATATGCAATATTATAACTAAACTTTTACATGATGGAAAATTGCCGTCAATATGGAAGCAGCTTAAGACCAACTCCTGTGCCATAGGCACATCCAATGAAAACTATGTGAAATCTCCGTAAGGATCTTAAGGCGGGAAATAACTTGTTAACCAACTCACTATTTGGTTTAAGATGGATAATGGGCAGTGTGCTAAAATTATTTTATGCTTTTGATGACATTACATATTGGAACATTTTACAAGTTGATTTTTTAATTTTGTTTATATAAAAGCTTTCGATAATTTGAAACATAGAATACTAGTAATTATTTTAATACTGGTGTAGAAATAGCTTATGGATAGAATACATTTAAAAGTACTGTACATAACGTGAGAGGGTGGATGGAATATATATTAATACATCATGTTTTATCCGGTTTCCCTTAAAGAAATAAGTTTTAGGACATGGTCACACAAGTTCATGAATGTTCTTATTGATGCGCATAAAATAACCATAACCCTTCTGTCTGACTCCAAACTTTACACATTTATCATGTCTGTAACGGATCCATACATTCGTCAAAATGTCCATAATTAACTTGGAAAACTGGAGTGACTATTGGTTAATGTAAGATTCTTTCCCCAAATGTGAAGTTGTTCAAAATGGAAATGTTCTATATCTATCAAAATTTTGAATAATGGACATCCAATGCTCTGGAATAGATCTACCCTTTTTGTGTAGTAGTTTGGTTTCCGTCAACAATCAAACACATGAACAGTACCTGCATTGTAGGGTCTTAATTATGCCCAAAACTTAAACTACTAACGTTGAAAAGTCGAAGAGAACGCTATGATATGATATAGTTAAGATAAAACTTACTTATTTTACAACAATTGTGAAACAATCTATTACAACATTATATTAACATCTCTCGTTGTTACGCCAAAATATTGTCTTGTATTGCGGATGATCCGGAGGACCACAAACCAAACCCACGTACGTCCAGGCCGGGAACCGAACCCAGGACGCCTTGGTGAGAAGCGATAACCACTGCGCTAACCCGGACAACATTCTGGATAATATATGTTTAGTCGGTTCTGAGTGTATTTTCTCTCACTTTTTACGATACTGTCAAGTGAGGTCATGATTTGAACTGAACAGTTAAGTATGAGAAAGGAAAACTACAAAACTAATTTCCAGTAGGAACAATCAGTACGGGAAATCCTCACGAACAAATGGTTGGTTAAGTTCGAAATGGAGGTCATATATATATATATATATATATTATTATATTACTTTAAATTAAAAAAGTATATCGTGTGGCCACCTGCCTGGTGTTGAACAACATATTGATGTTTCTTTGCACTTTTTGCTGTTATCGACAGCACTTCTACAATGTCATCCAACTGATAGATGACAAACTCAATTATCATTTTGGCTCTGATTTAGTGGAAACTAGGGAATAGTTTGGGGAAAAAAACGCATAAAACCGTTTGTTTGAATTAAATATAACACATATATTTTGCAAAATAATATTTTCATTATCATGAAAGATAAAGGATCGGAAAGAAAACGAAAGGATGCGGCCACTTTCAAATAGATACATAAAAAAGTTGTTTGTTTTAGCGAATGAGCCTAGTTTTAAATCGTCACATTTCAGCTTATTGGCTAACAACATTGACTGATTTGACATTAACTAGATGCTAACACCTTCGTCTTATTAAAAGCACGTTTAAAGTAGATTCTCACAGGTGATAAATTCTTCAATAATGTTACAGTACAAGAAAAGATCAATACTTTGGCTCAGTTTCATATCTTTTATCCTTGTGAAAGGTTTATTAAACAATAGATGTTGTGTATTTATTTCCAATATTTATGTGACAAAACTACAGACACAAGCTCCGTAGCAAAAAGTGTAAAACCACCCTGTCCTTTGGAGTCACTGGTGGCGCTGTGTTTTTACTTCTGTATAAATCCTAATATCAAGTAAAATGCCATGGTACCGATTTATATTATATAACTATATGTGTCTCAGTCCCATATTTGGATTATAAGTATCAGAATAGTAAATGACATTGGGTTTCTAGGTCTATAAAAAATGGCATATATCAGAAGTTCAGAACACATTCTAAATCATTTCAACAAAACAAACACGAAATTTAGCATGGAAAATTACAGATGTGTATGTAATATCTAACCTTGTAAATAAGTAACTCACAAGGCATATAAACAGTTCAATACAACATACTATGGAGACATTTACTTTCAAACAGGGCCTGCAAAGGTTTTATAGTCTGGGGTTTGCTGGATAACGCATCTATGAACTATCCTGAGGCTAAATGCCCTGAAAATATTTCATCGTTCAGTTTGGGTCTGGAACCTTAAATTACATTGAGTTGTAGGCATATGATTATACTAAAAAAGGATTATTTAAAAAAAAGATAGAGAATCCACCCTCGTGTTTGCAATATAATATTGCTGATATAATGTTTTGCATAGTCATGCACAAGGCGAACAGATCAGTTCAATGTATATAGAACAGCACCTGGTTTTATTACACTAACGTTCATAATTGAATTTAACCCTTGATTAAGTAATGCAGACGTCCATCGATCATTGAAACTTCAACCTCTCTATTCTCTCTCGGTGCTGCAAACTGTATTTTTCCTTTCTTAAAAAATCATGAAATTATGTTTTTTTACCATAAATGTTAACGTGTTTAATTATAACAAATTAAAACGTGTTATGCGTTTTTTTTTCCAACAAACCCTCATTTTCTGGTCGAACGAAGCCACAATGATTATTGAATCTGAAAACGTCCAGTCGCCTTTGACACATTGAAGGAGTTTTCTCGACATCGATCGATTCAAAGAAAGTATACGCTGACATTTGAAAACTGGAACAACTTGAGGAGGACACCATTGCAATAATTCAATTGTTCGAATAATATTTGTAGCCTGTCACAAATCGCCTAATATGTTATGGAAAGGAGTAAAAGTAGATGATGTTAAACCAGTTTTATTTCCTTTTAAATTCTAAAGCTGGAAGAAGTCGTTACCTTGGAAACGTCATTAATCATGAACACATAGTTTCACCGTTTGAAAACTACGTGATTTGTACATCTTTATATTTAGCAGGGACTTCATATTGAACGTTCACGGGTGAATTATGAAATAAAACTGTTTAGAAAGGAGGTTACTGGACTCGTACGGAATTTAGCATACAACCTTCATGTTCAGCCAATGAAATTGCCGATAGACACTCATTAAGTTCTAGGCTTAACCATACATATTTTCAGCTTTCAGTTTAAAAGTCCGCTGACTGCCACTCATCCGAAACACATTCCCTGTGTCAAAATATGCATTAATAATGTTTCAGCCAGTGAAGTTTTTATCTTAGTTATTTAAATCACCTGAAGTCAAATATTCTAATAAAGCAGGGAAAGTTCGCTTCGATTATCCTGCCATTTTTTTTTTATCATTAAAATTTTAATGGCACAGGGTAAACGCCAAAGACATAGAACACAAAAACAAGAAATCTCAAACAATAAACATGGAACAACAGCACAAAACTCCACAATATTTATGCGAAAAACTACAGAAACATGCTCAGTAGCCAAAAGTTTTAACATAAACCCCATTTAATGGCACTGGGAAAACACCAAAGACATAGAACGTAAAAAAACAACGACAGAAAAATCACAAACAAGAAACACGGAACAACAACACAAAACTCCACAAACAACACCGTGCATAGATACTATATAAAAAAAACACCTAAGTATGTTTGTCAAACCAAAATCAACGTACTTAACATGCATTGAAACTTGAGAGTAGGGTCCTGGCAAATTAAAAGTGGACTTAAACTCATAAGTGATTACTTATTCCGTCTCCGTAAAACTGGATATTATGTTACCATTAAATGTAAGTGCGGGTCGACTTTTTACCGCTTCCGCGTGTATGTTTTCATTAAAATATATGAGAAAGTGTTATCAGTATAGACGTGTTAACCATTGAAGAAATTTCCACTTTGAGAGAAATTTGTAACATATTTCTTTGTCTGATAAAATGAAATGTGTGTTTTATTGAATCGTAAATGCTTCTCTTAAGCTAAATTAAATCCCGAAACAAATCATTTAATCATCCTACATTTTCCATGTTTTTTTCCAGACCTCATTTCGTCAGGAGGACACCTGATATGTTGTACACATGTAACCTATACAGAGTTGATGAACACCGACTGACCAGCGAATCGAGTAAAGCTAATAACAAAGGAATCGTAAACTCCATATATTAGAATCCTGAACATTTTATTTGGCAATTATGAAACCCCAGACAAATAAATTTTGGAGAGCGATCCGTCTGAAAGCACAAATTACACCATCAGTATACAAATCAGAAGTCTGCTTGACCCAGTAAACGCGTGTTTCAGTGAACACCGTTCCAAGACGGTAACCCTATCATTTAATATAATATCATATAACGTTTTTTATACGTATACAACGTATTTGTTTTGTTTGTACGTTTTTGTTTGTCGTTCAGTATCGTTTGGGAATTCACCATGTGCCTTCAAACATGGTAAATAATTGAATTACTGATAACCGGACATGTATATGTAGTATCATTGTTATTGTAGTGTTCATTGTATTATTGCCCGAGACGGTTAATTGATAGGATTGAAAAGTGTAATTGACCATCAAACAAAATTTGGGTATTTTATGTTATACATGTATATGTATTTTGTCCGTGAGCCTCAAAACTATATCAATGATTTAATTGACAATGCACGTGATATAATGTTAAGACCATTTGTATCAAAATGTGGGAAGTTATTTTTACAATCACATCTCTCTAAGAAACGTCATTAATTTTTCTGTCCTTATTTCAATAATGGGTACACATGTACTTGACTAGACAGCAGTTACCGTTAACACTTTATTTCTTGCGTTTTTATATATGGAAAAAGTTGAAATTAACAATAAAACAAGGACAGAAAGACTAAAATACTAAATATGGCATATAATATGACGTTCTTTATCAGACTCAAACACGTAGAAAAACAATGGGTAGTAGCTAGAACAAAGGAAACAATCTTTAGAACTAAAATTTAGGTTGATTAATACAATCATATTGTAAGATTAGACTTCAATATCTGCATAATGCATTTAACGTGTGATCATAGTTTTAAACAATGACTGCATCGTATCTTTTTTTGCATTAGTTACTCTGAATTGTATTCTTCCGTATGCAGATAGGGTTGGGATCTCTAATCATTGAATAACTTGATATTTACCTATTAGTTTATTATTATTTGTTTATTATTAAGTTTCCTCAAGATTTACCTTTTACGCTTTTTCTTTACTCAGAATTGTTGGGATTAGAGTGAGTTTTGTACACGTAAACTCGTTTAAATCCCCCGTTAATTTACATCTTACTGACCGTTCCAAGGCGGTACCTAATAATCTTGGATAAACATACCTAGATTGTTTTATATAGTACATATGCACTGTGCTGTTTATGGAGTTTTGTGCTGTTGTTCCATGTTTCTTGATTTTTTTGTTTTTGTGTTCTTTGTCTTTGGCGTTAACCTTGTGCCATTAAACGGGGTTTATGTTTAAACTTTTGGCTACTGAGCTTGTTTCTGTAGTTTTTCACATAAGTATTAAAAAATCTCCGGAATGTCTTCAAAGTTTCAAGATTCAAACATATTTATTAATTAACGTAAACATATTGTTTCTTGTTTAATGATAAGTTCAATTAACATTATATATCCCGTGACATAATCATTTCTAATCAATTAATTGCATATTAAGTATAAATGAAGAAGATTAATAAACATATGCATGCATAAATAACAATATCAAAAGAAGTTGGACTGCTACTTTATTCATCCAACAAAGAACAATTTAAATCCATTTCTATTATTGCACTGCATTGTTAACAATATTACAACGTATAACAAATGCTTCATGAATGAATTTACACAA
This sequence comes from Mya arenaria, assembly GCF_026914265.1. Classification (NCBI taxonomy): domain Eukaryota; kingdom Metazoa; phylum Mollusca; class Bivalvia; order Myida; family Myidae; genus Mya; species Mya arenaria. The sequence goes on from NC_069124.1 coordinate 1,727,523, forward strand.
CCACGGGAGAACATTAGTATAACCTGTTTGTAAAAGTTCACTATATTTTTTTCAGAACAGACTTTACCTTTGCAAAATAATGGATCCGGTACATTAGCAAAAACTTCGGAAAATTTACTTAAACATGTATTGATAGCATTTTTTACTGTTAAATACATGATTAGGATTATAGAGTTAAATGCAGGTAATTTTGCAATTATATTTCGCCTATATTCGGCATGCAAATCATTATTCCACTTGATACTAGTTCGAACAAATTCAGATTTAACAACATGATTATACATTTGTGTGGGTATACAAAAAATAGGTGCATGATCAGACCATTCATTAAGTTGACAAACAGAAAAATGGGTGCTATGTCAAAATACGTGTCACCTAACAAAAGATCGAACCATTTGTGCAACAATAAGTGGGTTCCCCTTAACCATATTCATTACCTGATCTACCATTTGCAAAACGTACTGATGTCGACTTACAAAGATCAGGTAGTTTTATTCCGAAATTGGTACAATCATGATCTTTTGAATAAAGAAAAATAGGTAGATCCGGGCATTATTCATCAGAGTGTAAATTATCAACAATTCTGTCACCTTTGATATGATCCTTCTTACTCTAAAGAAGTACTTCAAATGGACTTCGAAATCGTGGAAGTTATGACGTCATATGTAATTTTCAAAAAATGCTATTATGAGTGATAGACTTGTATTCACATGATCAATACACTGTAAATAAAAAATGTCATTATTCTCATTATTCCTGAAACTAGTATACCTTCAGTATCTATTCTTGCTTGATTTGTCATTTGGAGTAAAAATTAAAGCATTTACCGCTGCCTCATAGGTAAAACGTCATTTTAGAATTAGTTTATTAAAAAACAAAAAGCAGTTAAAGCGGTGGTATTCATGATTTAACACCTAAAATGATTACTTAATGCAATGATGTTTTCACACCAATTTTGTGTAAACCTTTTTAATTATATACATGTAAACTGTGTTTCCCCACACAGTCTGACAAAAAGGTATGACTTAACCATAGCCTAAAAAGCATCTTTATGATGGTAACAATGATATAGGTATAATCCTTACAAGTATATTTTCTGTATTGCTGGATACTCGATTGCGGAAATGGGCAGATGATGTAAGCATTTTCACGGATTGTCAATATGTGTTTAAAGGCAAAAGAAGTACTGCAAGCCCTTTTTGTATTGTCATTTATTATCAATAGGGTTATACACTATGGTAAACGGAAGTTGTACTGTGCTTTTATTGACTTACGTAAGGCATTCGATGGTGTTTATATAACTGGTACATGGTAAAAATTATTACAATATGGTGCTCAAAGACAATTTGTATCAATGCTAAAACGATTTATGAAGAAGTGAAGTCATGTGTACTTTGCAATAAAGTGATTTCTTTGATATTTATAAGGGTGTCAAACAAGATGAACCTCTTTCTTTACTTTTACTTCTGATTTTTTGCAAATAATATGGAAAAGTTACTGAAACAGGTAATTTTGACGTTGTCACTATTGAAGAAATTCGACTATTCATGTTGTGATTTGCAGATGATCATAAACCGAATATGGACTTTAACAATTGCTTAGCAAAACTATTGTAGAGTAGTGGAGTATATCTGTAAATAAAGACAAAAGCTTAGTATTGGTTTGTAAAAAGGGAAACATACCAGAAAATGTTAGTTCACTAAATGATGGTCATAAATTGTACACTGTTAACAAATTTACCTATCTAGGTATTATTTCATCACAAAATGGAACAATCACAAAATGGAACCTATTTGCAAGTACAAAATAAGTTATCGAAGCAGGCACTTCGTGCTTTGTTCTCATTGAATAGATGTTTTGATGTTATGTGTTTAAATGTATGTGATAAACTGAAACTATTTGATGCTATGATAGGCCCTATACTTAATTATGGTTCTGAAGTATGGGGCTTCCATAAAGTCCAGGATATCGAAAGAGTACAGCTTTAATTCTTAAAACAAATTTTGTTTGTACGGCAGCAATCATGCAGTGCCGCAGTTAATCGGCAAGATTCCCATTAAGTTTGTTTAAAAATACGAATGATTAAGTACTGGTTTAAGGTCAAACGGTATCAACACTCTCTTATGTATAAGGTATTTAATATTTAGATATGTCGATGGCGAATATAAAAACACTTAGACAGTCAATTTGAAACAGCTGATTAATGAGCTGCTTGGATATGCTTATTTATTTATATGTGATAATGTAACGAATAAAGAAAGAAGCCCTTGTTAGAAGATTATATGAAATTCACTTACAAAAATGGTATACAAACGTTAGGATGTTAGACAAAGTAAAGTTTTATGTTAAGTTTAAACAATATTTTGCAGTTAAAAATATTTTGTATAAATAGAAATAAGTTATTTCTTACTTGATTAAGATGTTCGGCAGACAACCATAATAGTGAAGAAGGAAGATATAGAAATAGAAACCAAAAAGCTAGAAAATATAATAAATGTAATTTGAATGTTTTAGAAAGTAAATATCACTTTTTGTTAGTCCTTGTTTTGTATGTCCTCATTATTGGGATTAACGTACAAAATATAACCCAGGTATTATATTCACTAGCCTTATATGACAAAATTAAACAACGTGTTGTCCTGTTTTAATGATAAAATATTGAATGATATTGCTACTTGTCTTGTCATTTGCTAAAGATAAAAAAATGCTTAGCTTTCAAAATTATTACATTTAAATGTATTTTAACGTATAGTTGTAGATCATACTTTTCTCCTTAAGATAAAATATTGAAATATTTTTTGAAATTATTTCATATTTATTTCATATTTATATTTCTGTTATTCATGCCCTCTAGCATGTTCATTGTATTTTGGCAATGTTCTTATTGAATTAGCTAATAAAACTTGGATAAAACCGCGATTCCATGAACTATACTAGTACGGGAAAGAGGCGTTGACAAAGATGTTCGCTTTATAACTGTCGATGCAAAGTAACAATCAGATCGAATCTGCTAAAAAATTTTACTTCGGGCTATTGTCTGCTTCAAAATGCAAACACAGTGAGGCCTATTTATGTATTTATTTATAACTTTTAATTTTCTTTTACGTATAAATTAATATTGAGATACGTTTGAGGTTAAGTATTTGCTTACCGTTCCAATAATAAACCCCAACATTCAACACTAATTTAAAAGACAACTTTTTTAATGAAATGGCTATACTTGCGAGTTTCGAAATTATAAGTTTAAATTCAATAACTCGGATTGTGGTACTGTTTTATATTATGTTGTCAAGAAGGACGATTTATAACTAGTCGCGTGCTTATAAGTGAATAGCGTTGAGGATTATCCAAGCGTAAGTTATTTTTATGTTAAGCTCCACTTACTCGGCTTTCGATGTGGGAGTTATTTTAAGAAATTATTTTACATGGTACAAAACATATTCAACGAGATGAGAGTCAGCTTATAGTGGTACTGCTTGGTTTGTCCCTGGAGTTTAATGATTGTACGATATGCACGAATAGCCTGTTTATGTACCAGTTATACACACGGCGCGGATAACTACGTCTAGGCGCGGATAAAAACGTAGTAATCCTTATCGATCCGTACCAACACTTTGTCTGAGCGTATTCAAGACTAATCCAAAACTTGAAAGTTTCTCCAACATTTGAACATGCACAAAAACTCTTAAACGTAGTTGAATGTACTTCACCTCAGACCCGTCCACGTGTATCCCATCCGCACCGTACCTCAACGCACAGACATATCCGTGTGTATGTACCATCAGTCAGTGCCGGTTCGGACGTTGTAAACACTGGGTAAAAAGTAAAGTAAAAAGAAATGTATTTGATTGGCCAAATTTTCAACACAGTATGTGGCGATTTTTGGTCTGTGGCTCTATTATCCCCAAGAAAAGATAAACGTTCTAATATGTTTTGTTACTGACATTGCATATTTAAATATATAGATAGAACTGATCATACATTAAATGTCAAATGTTCATATTAGTGTTGTAAGTATCTGAACAGCCAAAGCTTAATTCCGTGTCGTGTATCTTCGTATGAACCACAATGTAAAACACTATAACAAACAGTCGTGTCTTTTTGTATGAGCTTCAATGGAAAAGCTAGCTAAATGCAGTTTCCTTTTAAATGAACTACAATGACCGACACAGTAGCCAATTATCTTGTCTTTTATATGAACTACAATAACTGATACAGAAGCCAATTACCGTGTCTTATGTATGAGCTACACTGACTGGAACAGTAGCTATTCTCATGTCTATTATATGAGCTACAGTGACTGACACAGTAGCCAATTACCATGTCTGTAGTATGAACTAAAATGACTGACACAGAAGCAAATTACCGTGTCTGTAGTATGAACTAAAATGACTGACACAGTAGCCAATTACCGTGTCTGTAGTATGAACTAAAATGACTGACACAGAAGCCAATTACCGTGTCTGTAGTATGAACTAAAATGACTGACACAGTAGCCAATTACCGTGTCTGTAGTATGAACTACAATGTCTGACACAGAAGCCAATTACCGTGTCTGTTGTATGAACTACAATGACTGACACAGTAGCCAATTACCGTGTCTGTTGTATGAACTACAATGACTGACACAGAAGCCAATTACCGTGTCTGTAGTATGAACTACAATGACTGACACAGAAGCCAATTATCGTGTCTGTTGTATGAACTACAATGACTGACACAGTAGCCAATTACCGTGTCTGTAGTATGAACTAAAATGACTGACACAGAAGCCAATTACCGTGTCTGTTGTATGAACTACAATGACTGACACAGTAGCCAATTACCATGTCTGTAGTATGAACTACAATGACTGACACAGAAGTCAATTACCTTGTCTGTTGTATGAACTACAATGACTGACACAGAAGCCAATTATCGTGTCTGTTGTATGAACTACAATGACTGACACAGTAGCCAATTACCGTGTCTGTAGTATGAACTAAAATGACTGACACAGAAGCCAATTACCGTGTCTGTTGTATGAACTACAATGACTGACACAGTAGCCAATTACCGTGTCTGTAGTATGAACTACAATGACTGACACAGAAGCCAATTACCGTGTCTGCAGTATGAACTACAATGACTGACACAAAAGTCAATTACCGTGTCTGCAGTATGAACAATGACTGACACAAAAGCCAATTACCGTGTCTGTAGTATGAACTACAATGACTGACACAGAAGCCAATTACCGTGTCTGTAGTATGAACTACAATGACTGACACAGAAGTCAATTACCGTGTCTGCAGTATGAACTACAATGACTGACACAAAAGTCAATTACCGTGTCTGCAGTATGAACTACAATGACTGACACAGAAGTCAATTACCATGTCTGCAGTATGAACTACAATGACTGACACAGAAGTCAATTACCGTGTCTGCAGTATGAACTACAATGACTGACACAGAAGTCAATTACCGTGTCTGCAGTATGAACTACAATGACTGACACAGAAGTCAATTACCGTGTCTGCAGTATGAACTACAATGACTGACACAGAAGTCAATTACCGTGTCTGTAGTATGAACTACAATGACTGACACAGAAGTCAATTACCGTGTCTGCAGTATGAACTACAATGACTGAAACAAAAGTCAATTACCGTGTCTGCAGTATGAGCTACAATGACAGACACAGAAGCCAATTACCGTGTCTGTAATATGAACTACAATGACTGACACAGAAGCCAATTATCGTGTCTGTAGTATGAACTACAATGACTGACACAGAAGTCAATTACCGTGTCTGTAGTATGAACTACAATGACTGACACAGAATCCAATTACCGTGTCTGTAGTATTAACTACAATGACTGACACAGAAGCCAATTATCGTGTCTGTAGTATGAACTACAATGACTGATACAAAAGCCAATTATCGTGTCTGTAGTATGAACTACAATGACTGACACAGAAGCCAATTATCGTGTCTGTAGTATGAGCTACAATGACTGACACAGAAGCCAATTATCGTGTCTGTAGTATGAGCTACAATGACTGACACAGAAGCCAATTATCGTGTCTGTAGTATGAGCTACAATGACTGACACAGAAGCCAATTATCGTGTCTGTAGTATGAGCTACAATGACTGACACAGAAGCCAATTATCGTGTCTGTAGTATGAGCTACAATGACTGACACAGAAGCCAATTATCGTGTCTGTAGTATGAGCTACAATGACTGACACAGAAGACAATTATCGTGTCTGTAGTATGAGCTACAATGACTGACACAGAAGCCAATTATCGTGTCTGTAGTATGAGCTACAATGACTGACACAGAAGCCAATTATCGTGTCTGTCGTATGAGCTACAATGACTGACACAGAAGCCAATTATCGTGTCTGTCGTATGAGCTACAATGACTGACACAGTAGCCAATTATCGTGTCTGTAGTATGAGCTACAATGACTGACACAGAAGCCAATTATCGTGTCTGTCGTATGAACTACAATGACTGACACAGCAGCCAATTATCGTGTCTGTCGTATGAGCTACAATGACTGACACAGTAGCCAATAACCGTGTCTTTTTGTATCAACTTCAATGCCAAAGGGTGAAGCCAATAACACACATTTTTGTATGAACTACACTGACAAAAAGGTAGCCGATTACCGTGTCTTTCTATGTTATTGGCCGCTTAAAAAGGACATCAGTACTGAAGATAACCAGACAACGGACTCCAGAGCATTTCATATTAGCTTTTTCTGCCTTACAATGTTAATATCAGTTAAGGTTGCACAACTTAAACAAGAGTACGTGTTGCTTTGTGTGTTTTATCGTAATAAATGACGTCAACAATCATGATACAAAAATGAGCAAAACGGCTGCGATTTTATCGCAAAAACATGAAACAATGGCAAATGTATAATGTGTTAATACATATATAATATAATTTAAACGTGCAGAAAAATGATGACGAATTACATTCGTACACTAAGCATGGTTCCATAAAAACAGCGTTGGTGCAAACAATGTTTTAGGCGTTTCACGTGTATTGTCTTCGTATGTTAAACGCGCGCATGCTCTAAAGCGTTCAATGAAACGTCTACAGCTGTGTGTACAAATGTGTCTGATAGAGATCGGATGCAAGTTCAGGAACGTTGTTTACGGAATGTATGGGATGGTTCGGATGTAATAATTCGAATGTAGCATCATTTACAGTCTGTCTCAGTTCTGAGCGTAAAGATTCGATGATTTCAAGTTTGATTGCATCTATGTTAGCATCTGATAATATTCTACTACCGGTAGTATTTGTTTGGCTTTGGGTTGCTGCATGTATCTGCGTGTCTGTAGTGTCTTCTGGGTTATGAAGTGGGCACAAGAATGAAGTCGGTCGAGGAACAAACACCTGTCCGACATGTGATTTATATGGATCGTTTGTTAGATTTGGTAAGTGTGTACTGTCTGAAGTCTGGATTGAACCGTTCTCTCCAAGATGTTGAAGGTAGCTTTCTATCTTTGCTGCTGTGTAGTTAGCTGGTTTATCACTGAATCGAGATTCCGTGGAAATATTCTTTACTTCGTCATTGTCATTCGTTCGTGGAATATGGTATGTTTCCCTGTTGAATGTGTCCGTTTGCGCTTCAACAAAGCAATCGCTAGGTTGAAAAGTACGCGTTGAGCGATTGTCACCCTCTCTACTTCCAAGATGACTTTTTGGTGCAACCATGCCCGCATGAAAATATCTACTTTTGTTGCCTGTGTGAATTGGTCTAGTTTCTTTCAAGGAAGCGAGAATATTGCTCCTCAAGCTTTCGAAGTATGATTCAGATCTAGCTGTCTCCCTTTTCCGATCTTCTCGTATTTCGTACCTAATCAATAAAGCAGAGAAGAAAATCAAATGATAATGTTTCAACTTATCAACGGTTGTTATATTAAAATCGTGAGAATTCTAGTAAAGTAATCGTCTAGTCGTTTTTATAAAATTAAAAAAAACTGACGATGTTACTAGTTTTCTATAATATGACGTTGCGAACAGGAACTAACAGTAAAGTGACCAAATAATTTAACAATATATTTTCCAATAGAAATACAAAAAGGAAAAACAAATTAGCCGCGTTGCTTGGGCAACCTTAGGTTCGTCTTTTTTGTTGAATTACTTTACATACATTTTTGGATAACGTACTCCATTTACATTCGAAAATATAAATAAGAGCTGACATTTATGACACGAGTTAAGGAAATAGTTTAAAGTGAGGTTTGTAACTCCAACGTAACGAGTGTCATACATTTTTTATATAACTATTTTTTATTCATATGTAAACAACAAAATATATATCAATACAAAATCACATGAGCATCACAAACAGAAAAGAGCAGACCTTTCCAAATGTCATATGGTTATATGCTTCATCTATATTAAGCATTAAGCTTACTTTCTGTAACAACTTTCCACGTCAGATACTGAATTGTTATGCTAAATATGTGTATAAAAAGGAGTAAGGCACAAAAAAGGTTTCTGAGAGACTTGCATTCTAGTGTGTTTGTATATTTGCTGATGATGTTTTATTTTTTTGCAAATTGATATTTAATTAAAAAAAATAATTTATTTTATTTCACGTTCAAAGTATATACTTATTTGCAAGTAATTTTCAAAATTACAAAAGTTTGGCACCACTTGTCGGTAATTTGAACAGAAACATGAACTATTCCATGAGTAAAATAATAACATTTGTGCTGCTATATTTACTGTGTGTACCTGTGTTTACTCTAAATAAAACTGTTAATATGTTCAGTTCAACAAGTATAATGACGTTAGACTATTCGACAGATATCGTAAAATAATGCACTCCAAAGCACGTGATTAATTGTTGTTTATTGCTGGAACACTAGTCGCACAAACTAGAGTTGGATAGTTTTTTTTTTTTACCAAATGTAATTTGTAGGTATTATTATATCAATTATTTAACTTAAATGCGTGTATGCATGTATCAGTTGCAACAATGGCTGATGTAAGTTTCCTTCCAATTTAGCTTCTTTTAAAAAGCCTCCCAATTTTTTGTGTTTGAATTCTTTATCATATTTTTTATCTGTGTATCATGATTCTGCTGCAATTCTAATATTTGAAGAATTGAGACCAGTTTTGATATATTGCGCTTTAATTTTAGACAATAGTAGTAGATATTCAAATAATCACCGTTAGGAATTTGGTATAAATATACATGTTATTTTGCCTTGGTTATTTTCATCCAGCTTCCTTTAATAACATGAAGAAAGTGTCTTATATTTGGAAATTCCGTCTACCGGTTTCACTGAAATTAAATAATTGTTCTATGTTGATTTTGTCAGGTTAATTATCCCAAGTTAAGGCGAAAATAGATTTTGTGATATCGTCTATCATTTGATCTGGTGGATTTGGTAGCACAGTGAAAGACTAATTTTGGAAGAGCGATCGATTTCACTACAGACACATTTCCAAGCATGGTTATTTTTCTGTGTTCCCATTATTTTCTGTATTATTTTATAATTCTCGTACTTACAGTTTAATATCATTTGCTAAAAATAATAAAGTAGTGTTTGGAAATGTGATTCCGAGTGCAACGGATCTTCTGTCACTGAATTTTATTATATTTTATTTAAAACGTCTTACTTGAAGTACCACTGTTTTGGAGTAGTTAATCTTAAAGTCGGACGTCATACGTCATATCAAACTCTTGAATTGAATTGATATATTCATTCTTGTATGCCAATTCACTTCAATTGTTAAAGAGCATCGTCGGCAAATAACGTTTATTTTATTTGAGTGTTTTATTTTACTGTAATTTCTTCGATTCACGGGCAGTTATCAGTGTAATTTTGATAGTATTTCGATGCACTTGAGAAACAAAAATGAAGACAATGGGCATCCTTGTCGTACCCCTCGTTCTATTACAAAACTTTCAGAAAGGTGACCATACTTTAGAACAATTTTTTAATATTAGTATAAAACAATTGTATCCAGTTAATAAGTTCATTTTCAAAATTGAATTGTTTTAGACTTCTTATTATTAATTTGTGATTTATTGCTATCAAAAGCTTCCCCATATAGACGATTATCAGCAGCTCTGGGTTGTTTATTTAAATATTTACTTACTTCGTGTATTTATCTTGTTTCCCCCGATGTATCTTCCTTGACAAAGCAGTTTGATTAGGTGACACTATAAGTATCTTCCATGACCGAGAGTGTAAGATAGGTTCATCCCGACCCGAACGTAGGGCGCTTTTGCAGAAACGAGGTTTACCGAGTTTCCGCAAAACACCCAGCGCGAGGGTTGGGATGAACCTGTCTTACACTCTCGGTCATGGAAGATACTTATAGTGTCACCTAATCACCTTTTGTTCGGCAGTAAGGACGTTTGAAATAACCCTGACTTCCTGTGAAATTCACAGAAATGATTTTCACTGGCCATTATAAACTTTTCTTGACATCCCATCGGTCAAGTCAAGCAATTAAAGAAAAGGAATGTCGGAAACGAGCTATTTTAATATCTGATTCTTTAAAAAATGAAGATTTTTATTAGTCCGCGAACGATTTGTTTTTCAGAAAAGTAAGACAGATCATCTCTTAAAGGTAAACACAACGAGTTAATGGCTAAAATTAATATGCGCATTGTTTTCGGACAATAAGCTGACAATTTAGAAATAGAGGTATACTGCTGACCAATTGCTGACCATATCGAAAAAGAAGGAAATTCTTCCTATTGAAATGAAGATAGTATGAAGAGTTATATCATGTTACATTATGTTTTATTAGTTTGCATAATATAAAAATTATAATGATATTTTGTAAAAACTTATGTGAAAAAATACAGAAACAAGCTCAGCAGCAAAAGTTTAAACATAAACCCGGTTTAATGGTTGATAAAGTTGATATTTATTTTATTTTATAAGAGCGTTCAGTTGCAAGTCACAAGCAAACTGGCTTAGTTCCTCCATGGTCGATCACTATAGTTTAAACGGATGTTTTCAATAACTCGATTCCTGTTGGTCTTATTTATTGACGCCCTACAATAAATCTAATTATTCAGCACATGGCATTTCATTTTAGGGATTAAAACATTTATGTATTATTTTAAGGATGGAAGCATTTATGTATTGAAAAATAGCTCGTGTTTAGTCAAACATTGCAATACTTTATTTTACTATGCACGGTTATGAAATTCCTTTCAAAAATGTGCAAGGACTCAGGAATTACCTAAACAACAATTAAAGTAAACATAATCTGTACTTCATGTCGAACATTAAAACTATTCTGACACTTGTCATCCCGCTGGTTAACCATGGCCGAACTACCTCTTGTGTAACGTAAGCTGAGTATCTAATGGAAATGTTTCTTATGGTTCCTTTGATTAGTTCTTAAAGAGCGAAATGACGTCAATGTCAAGTTATATTGCACATGTGTTATATATAATTATATATATAGGACATATTATGTTAGTCGGTTACGGGGGTGTATCACTAGTTGCTTGCATAAAGTCCATATCGCTAGATATTGCAGGTCGAACGCTATGTATCTTTCGACAAGCAACGAGAAGTAATACAATCGAACAATAATATTTCTTCAATTTCAAACCTTGAAAGTATTTTTTTTAAAGAAATAGTAATTCTTTTATTCACAAAAGTATTTAATTCAACGAAACACCACCTATTTGTTACGCGTAGTGATGCGGTTTGTGCACGCCTACTGTGTGGTGCGGTTTGTGCACGCCTACTGAGTGAGTGGTGCGGTTTATGCACGCCCTACTGTATGGTGCGGAATCAGAGAATTATGATTATGATGTAATTATGTATTTTCGTTCCCGGTTTCCGTTTTTTATGTCATTTCTGTATATAAGACGGAAATTTAACAGGCGTGAAATAAAGAAACTATGGTATGATTGGGTTACAGAAGATGCAAGTATATAACGTCATATGTTATAACACTCTTTGGCTTGTAAAGTTCGTGAATGAAGATGCGATAACGATAGAGTACTTCTTAAATCATCAAGCACCCGGTAGTAACCGATCGTAATATAGATATATATCCAGTAAGCGCTAGCATCCAATCTTGTTATAAATTATAAAGCATTCGTAATCAACCTTTAGTGTTATAGATAATCCAGCACCCGTTAGCAACGATCGTATTAAAGATAATCCAGCACCAGTTAGTAGGTGATCGTATTATAGAGTAAACAACACCCGCTTATAGCCGGTCGATTGACCAATCTAATACTGACTACGAAAAATATAAACCGAACCTTAAAAGGACCTAAAAGCTGTACAGATACCAAGTACATCAGATATTTCTATTAAAAATACTTTCCACAATCGACTGAATTCAGTATATTAACTACGATGCTACTGCATTGGGAAATGTACCGTAAGCTTGATATATCCTGTTTTATTTCGAGCAGGTCGTCCTCGTTGACGCCATTCTGACGTCTTTGTTTCTTTGTCTGATGGATGTATCTTGTTACGAGCCGTCGCATTATGTCCTGAAACATCAGCAACATGAATTATGTAATATAACGCTGATTCAAAAATTCCATTCAATACTTATGTGAAAAACTACAGAAAGAAGCTCAGTAGCAAAAAGTTTAAACATAAACCAGTGCTTCGGGCGTTGATAGTGTTGCACTTAACATTGCCGTCAATAACTTAATGAATAGTCTCAATGCAAATAAAACTGCTTTTGAACTTGTAATGAGAATTTATAATTATATAGCAGTTAAATGGTGCTAATTATGCAGTAACTATGCATCCATTGAAGAATCATGTTCATACAAGTATATGTTTAAGTTAACATATGTTATTATTTATTTCCTTCAAATCCGCCAAATGCTATAAAAATATTGAAATGGATGTTAAAGATGTAAAACGTCTCGTTGAGAATGTCAAGACCAAAAATAAGGATTTGAATGATGGATAATGCCATTTTTATGACGAACGTTTCCTTAAAACGTTATAATTATAAATATTATCTTATAGTCATGAAAAAGCAGACGGAACTATGGCTCTATCCATTTGTCCTCTTTCACCAACGTATGGTTTGAAATAATTGTATCGTTGAAAACTGAGTGTAAACTCGGTGAGTTACAAATTCAGATAAAAAACAAACAAACTTTTGAAGACATTTCTTTAAAATAGCCAGTTATACATACAGTATGGCATAGCCAGTTATACTTACAGTATGGCAAAGGGGTTATTTTTGACAAAACATCAACACTTCAGTTCAATGATGAGAGGATTTTGGTCAAGTGATATTGAAATCATTTGCGGAATAAAAGTGCAGCCACAAACATTTTGGAAGAGGGGTACTAAATACATGTTTTGATATGATAAGCATACGTATAGACTTATTTTAAATCGATCTATGAATGAACAGATAACGGCCTTTTTATCTTTAAGATATTCATGTGACCTTGATCTAGAATTAAGGTACTTGGCAGATGCGATCTGGCTTGATGACCTTTGACCTACAAGTGTGACCTTGACCTATAAAGTAGGTAGCTGAAACATGCTCTTTGCATGATGCCTTTATGTGACGAAGATTTGTGCCAAGTTATTCTTAAAATCATCGATCAGTTAATGAATTCTGGGGCTGTATTGATATTGAAGCATTTTTTACTAATTTCCTAACTTCATTCGATTTCTTAAGATTTTTCTTGTCAAATTAAAAGTAACATAGAAATGTATTATTTTATATTATTAAAGAATACAAATGAGCAAATGGGAACAACTCTAAGAATATCAAAAACAGCAATGATTCCTGTGCACTGCAATTTTTCTCAATACATTCTATTTGTTCGATTTCAATAAGTAAAAGACTTTTGAATTTATAGACCGGACAACGATTAAGTATAAAAAGGGGCATTAACTCTAGAAAAAAACACAGTTATGGTTTCATTGTAACGTACTTCTCCTCTATACAATATATATGTATCAAAAGGTTGAAGTCCATACCTGAAAGACTTTTCGAGTGTTTATGCTCTGGACAAAAAATTAGGTATACAACAAAGAGGAATATTTTTCCGAAAACAGAGTTATGGCTCCTGTGCAGTGCAATCCTCATTAGTCAGAAATATCTGTATACATAACGAAGTTCAAAGTCACTACCTCAAAGATTTTTTTAGTTATAATCCGAACAAAAATTAAATACAACAATCACCCATGGTAAATGGGAGAAAGTATAGTTAATAAGCTCCATGTAAATCCCTTCTACACGTTTTAAGTTATGGTTCAGAGACGGGTAGACTCCTCATGAATACGTATTGTAAAAGTTAAAAGGGGGGAATTAATCAGCCATGACTGAAGCTAGAATTATGGTTCTTCACACCGAACATGTGCATATTGCCCTTTGTCTGTGTTTAAGTGTCAATAAAATCCCTGCTATATTTTTGAGTTGTTATCCGGACAAGGTGATACGGACAGACGGACGAAAGGACAGACGTAAATAGAACGGAAGGATGGACAACGTGGCACCTATAAGCCCTTCCTTCGGGAAGCATCATAGCTAAATTATCCTTCCATGCTTACTTCTGTTTTTTTTAAGTGATGATTGAATATTGCAGAGAAATTATTCTAACTCCTTTTTAAATGATACTTCTTTGTATTATTGTACGGAGGTAATTACAAATACCGTACTTCATAGGTTGTTTGTTCGCCTTGCTGACCAATCGCATCACCGTTGCAGGTGGGCTTCTGAAAAAATACATTTTACAAAAAAGAAATCATTGCCGAAAACAAGAAGGGTCCTCACGGACTAGGAACAGGATAATAACTCATGCTACTAAATGGTAAGAATCGCCTGTTACTGGCTTACATTCAAAGCTTCGTAAAATGTAAGGCCTGTACGATGACAGGCTGGTAGCGGAGTCACTAAATGGTGATTCTTAACACCAAGTAAATTATAAAAACAAGATATTTGACTCGTCGAATTTATTTCCCATAACTAGTTTTTAAATACCGCTACAAACTTTCACAAAAGAAATGGAAAGTAATGACAAACACGCTTTCTGTTGAAGCCATTTACCATATTTGAGGACGACTGAACATACATGTAATAACTTCATTGGATTCAGGCTGAGAAAGGAGTTCAGATGATAATTCTTTATATCATTTACGTAGAAACAAATGGTTTAGTCTTCGCCCGCTCCGGTTTTAAAACATATGGGGAAATGTATTCTCATTTGTTTTTCACCCGTTCGTGCCAATTGTGTTTTTTACAAAGAAAATTGCATAATCATTTTGGTATTTGTATTTTCTAAACAGAAAACATGATAAACGTCATTTACTTTCACTTATTCACATACATACTCTAGGGGCAATGTTTTGAAAATGTTACATATTATTTCTAAGGAATGGAGTTCGTGGAAAGTTATTCTCTTTGAATAAATTGATGCGAGTCAGTCAAAAAAGTCACATTTGAAGTGAGGTCGAGCCCAGGAGCCAAACATTTAAGGAATCTGATGCTCAAACAAGTTTTTCGTTTTATCTTGCTATTGTTCGTAACGTAAAATTATGATGCATCATGACACCATCAAATATTTAGTACCATTTGAAGAATAATACTTATCGATTACTAATATTAATATAAATCACCGAAAATTCCTTACAGATAACGTCATGGCAGTTTGTAATTCTTATTTTGAAATGTTTGAATTACTGCTAAATCAATCCAAAAGAATAAAAAAATCTTTTAAGACATTAAAGCATTAAAGAGAGTCAAAACGCCTTGGACACAAGCAAATATCAACCATAACAGTTATGCTCTTCTACCCATAACTTACATGCCAATTATGATAGGGAACCTGATAATATGTTCTCGAACATAAATGACTTATACATAAACTCGCTGTTTTGCTTTAAACCGCCTTGGAGAATATGTTTTACATGATAATTCAATGTTATAACTTCCTATCATTGTGCTATAGAAATCATTACTGACATTTCTATGCGCTGGATCGAGTATCACAAACCAAATAATAAGTGCAACATGAATATCTGCAAGAGGAATAAAGGATATACTGGCGGAAATAATTGATATCTGTGCGAGTATCTAAATATTATAACTAACATTATGAGAGCTTTAGATAAAAAGATAAGGAGACAGTTTCCTAGCAATCTTACAAAAACATACTTGGTAATGAAGTAATGTCATATATCCACTGGAGAACAATGCGATAAAATGAAGAACAACTTTTGTTCTGCAGAATATACAGCATTGAGCTGCAGCTAAATACAATAGTGTAGATTATGTCATAACTGTCGAGTTTTACAAATAAAGGCGAATTTGGAATAATTTGAATTTTCACTGAAATCTCTGACAACTGACATACTTACATGAAATGCCGATCCAGTGTATCCATTAAAACTGGAACTAGCGGAAGTCTGTAATTAAAAACAAGTATTTAAATCATTAAAAAAGAAGACCTCACATAAGCCTGTCGTGCAATCAGATAGTTACTGTCGGGGTAAGGTCTAATTATTATGATTTTGTTATAGTTTTCAAGAAAGCTAATATCTATATGATTCAATGTAGCCTACATAATAAGAAATAACCCTGTTTAACAATGTGCGTTAACAAGCAATATACGTAGCATGTCTGGAAAGTACAGCCGTCTGTTAAACTAACAATAATATAACCAAACATGCGCAACAATTTGGTCAATTTCTTCCGAAAGAAAGTGTATTAGAAATGGGGAAAAGCGGACAAAACAACAATTAATCATCACATTGACGTAGATCAAACAGTCTGATTATTTTGGAAGATACAATCACAGACGTGGGAGTGTACACGGAGGACCAGTAAACGGGGGAACATACATTAACGAAAGGTGAAAGCAATAAGGTTCTATCAGACTGTATATTTTAATGACAATTAGAACCTTTTCGCTACCACCTGAAATAATCTCACCACAAATACCGGACGGCTTGAACTGTTGAAACTCCCATTCTGGTGAGAAAGTGCAATAAAATTATCAATAATAGAGAAGAAATATATTGTTCATAAGACTGGCTGAATAAAATGAATGTCCCTTTTTTATCTTTCATGTACTATTGGATTTTTTGTTACATGTATGGTCTTATACGTGGATATATGTTGCCGTCATTGTTTCATAAAAAAGTACTGGGTTAGGTTACCATATTCCTATTGATATTCTTGGAAATCCAGGTAATATGATAGCTTTAAGCTTAAATTTCTGTTTTGCAAATGGATGCAAACCTAACAGTTCCTACAAATTCAATCGAAATCCTGATAAATTCCATCAAACAAAAATACATAAAAATACATAAACATTACCCTAATCATACTTAAAATATCGCAAACACGATACAATGAAAGTATGCCTAAAAAAAGATTACCATGATATAACTGAAAATAACGTTCACACGAAATACTAGTAAGTAAAAATTTGGTAAACAAGATAAATCCGAAAATATTGCAAACATGATATAACTGAAATTATCGAAAATGCTGCATATCTGTCATTCTCCTAAACATGGTATAACTAAATAATTTCATAAACATGATACATAGGTATAATTGAAAATATGGTAAACACGATAAAACTAAGAATATGGTTAACACAATTTAACATTTATTAGAGGACTTAAAAATAGAAACATATTTTCGTGAACTTACTTGATAACCCTTGTCAGCTGTTTTAAATTTCCGACGGGATTTTGACGTTCGTCTATGACAGCATTTCCCAAACAGGTCTCTTAATGCTCTGGTGCAGTAAAAGATAGATTTTGGACTGATAACGATGTTGAAGGGAGGGGGTAGGGTGGAGCCCTGGTCAAAGTAGCCCATCCAGAGCTTCGAGCGAGTGAACTTCCACTCCATGTCTGCGTGGTTCTGTAAAAGATAGGATATGAACTTACTCACTGGAATTTTGGAAAATCGCCATAAACTTTATTGTTTTAACTTCACAACAGAATTTGATTTAAGTAGATATTGCTTTTCTGCTGTATATCTGTATGTCTACGATTGTATTTATAAATAATATTAATTTCCATATCGTTTAAAATATTTTTTCAACGCCCTTACGATTGGATACCGACTTGACTATGTATGTAATAGTTATATGCCGCCGATGGAAGGAATGTTAAAATGTCACCGTTCATACGCTCGTCCACCCATTCAAGTTTCAGTGTCCGGGCTGTAACTTTGTTATGCATTGAGGGTTTTCAAAACTAATTGACACATGTGTCTGGTACATACAGACGACGTGTCACGTGCAAGACCAACGTCCCTGGTGTACAGAATAGTTAGTTGGTCGTGTCGTGGGTCTAACTTTGTCATGCACAGATGGATTTTAGGGTATTTAGGCACAAGTTCACATTACATAACATTTATGTGCCACGTGCAAATCTCATGATCCTACCTCCATGTTCGAGGTCATACTTAGAGTTTAATCTTTATGGAATGCTGCATTTATGCACAAATATGGACTATAATTGGTCGTATCCGGGCTGTGACATGTGTTTGGTACTTAATGACGACGTGTCGCGAGCAACTCCCATTTCCCTACCTCTTATTGCTTCACTTCTCAACATTTGACGTCAACAATCATAAAAAATGTCAACAATCATGAGACACGCCTTATTCTAAAAGTTTATTATTGCTCTTCCAAAATAAAAACATGTTAGTAATTGCGTTATCTATTGAGCTTGATGGTAAATCGGGGGCATTCGTCACTAACTGTGACAAATATTATGATACATTGGCTTTATTGGAAATAAATAGTTATATGTTCAAATCACTTTAATATACATTTATTTTAATTTGACTATGAACATTTTAAGAAATTGTTTTAAGTAAGAAATGTCTTCATGTGTTTTATGATGAAAGGCCCAGATGGTCTCTTCCAATTGGCTTCCAACATTTCAATACCACCCCTCGAAAGTACTGCGAGTACTGTGTGATAGTAGTGGTACATTGTTGGTAAATGCCGGGGAAGATGAGCGGAATAACAGTGTGAACGAACGGAGTATAATACTAGCTAATTTTCAATTGGCTAAAATGCTTTGAATGTTTTATGTATCTTATGATCAATTCATATAATTTTATGAGGCTGTAATAAACCACACAAGGAATAATATAATGTGATGAAAGTTATTCTCATGACACGAGGACGCTATATGTGTACGTAATCTTATTAATAATTAATGACAACTTTTGCGGCACCTATGCGTACTCTGTTTACTCATCGTATGTTTGATTGACAGATCAATAGATTAATATTGTATTCACAGGGGTTTATATCTATTCAAAAGCATTCATTCCATGAGCAAGGACTTTAAGATTGACAAGTGTTTTTATTGTAAACCTCTTCATTGAAAAAACACCGATCAATATGTCTCTTTATACAAATTGCGGTTTGTTTCCGATTCTGCGTTCTGAGAAAATGATGAGGTCTTCCTTTTTTCACAAATCTGTTATCGACAAAGTAAAAAAAGAAACAAGTTCTTAAATTTCGGCGGTAAAAAGAAAAAAGTGAATAACTATCAGTTGACTATCAACATAAACATTTAATACTATAGTATTACATTTATAATGATGTTGGCATACACAAACACGCACCGTCTCAACTGACAAGCGAGCTGTTCTTCGAACGATTTGATCGGTCTACATACTATTTTGTCCAATGAGTAGACAGTATGTCTCAAGTTTTCACATTCATTTATTTCAGTAAATCAGCAGCCAGCCGTTATTGATTTTAATCAGGTGAATCGGTAGATATAAACAGTGGCTAGACCAGCTAGATGGTAGTTTACAAAATATTATATACACAACTAAAAACCGAAAGTCTGTGTCGCATCAATCGTTTTATGTTTGTCAGTACATACTAGCAATCCTTTACCATTTCCTTGTTTTCATCCACTGTTAATTTAAGCTATAAAATAATGGAAAATATGTTGTGGGACAAAGTAAAATACCTGTCTTTTTAATAATATTTACATAGAATTATCCTTCAATTAAGATTGCTGCCTTGTTTACTGGGCGCCAAGATTGATTAAACTGGTTTTCTATTTTAATCAAAAGATATGCCTTTTATGTCGAGAGGTTTCAAAAATGCTTATTGACGAAGTTGAATTCACTAACTCTGCCGTAGTTCCATCACATTTCTTGAAACATCTCACGCTTAAGCCTCTTATCTCATTTGGTAAATTACTTAAACCTGACTTAATAAAGTAAACTAATAGTTTATCGTGATTACTAGACATCTTATTTCCATTTAAAGTCTAAGAACTCCTCAAAGTGAGATTATTGCACAATTTATGCAAACAAACAAAAACAGTAGGCATAGCTAAATCCTCTTATATGGGACCTCAGTTGTTCGTTAAATAAGAGCCTGGCGTTATATCACTCTTCCACGAGCGGTATAAAATGGTTATTACACTATATGAAATGTGAAATGGCCCTTTTTAATTTCAAAACATTTTCAATATCCATAATATTACAAGATTAAACTAAATGACAGGATTTTTTGTGGCAATTATACGTGAAAAGTAGACAAGTGATAAATAGGCAAAACATAACAATTACGACAGAATTAAGAAGTTTACTTTATTAAGGTATACTTGATGTGTGCCAAATATGTGTACAGGGAAAGAACTTCTTTTTCTATTCGACATTTAAATTCGCTCCGTTGATTATATCAAGGAAAGCTCTGAGACTTGTATATTTACAAAAGGAAATGTTTCTTTTCAATCACTGGGGAGTCGTTGCAAGGAAATGAAAATCAGAAAAGCATTTCGCCAGACAAGGAAGAGCTTGGAAAAAAATATAATATTTTTGTTTAGATTAAAATCCTTCTGTTATCACACTATACGACACTAATGCAATATTTGATTATTGTTTTCTAATAAAAAGTCAATGTTATATGTTAAAGTATTTAAAAAAAAGTATGAAGGCCAATTTAATGAATTACTATTGTATTAAGCGGAATTGATACAAACGACTAATATCATGATCATGGATTCTACTTTAATACAAACTGTTGTAATTTTAGTACAAAATATTGTAGTTCATTCACTTTCCATAGAATGACAAGTTGTTCGGTAAATTGGGGTAAGCGCAGCGAAGCACCCAAAATGATACCAAACGATACAAGACTTTCGCATCGCAAAGGCAACGTTTTAATCTTTTAAGTAATATCAGTTCATGCTTTTATTTATAATTTACAATTCTTTAATGGTTATTTGAAACCTTAACAGAATTATCAATTAACATGTATAATAAATAAATTCCTATTTCGAAACAATTCCATCTTCATATCTTACTACAAATATTCTTTTTGACGTCGTTGATACGATTCAAGTTTCCAAATATGGAAGAAAATGTAAGTCCATGCATGATTCATGTGACGTGGTCCGCCGTGGCGTTACTTGGCGTCAAACATGTCTAACAATCTTTGAATTTGAAGTATTTTGCTCTTGTTAGGTGTTAATGAACATTTTTGTTTTGATCCTGACAAACTCATTATCTTAACACGTCTAAGAATTTAGAAAAAAATATCAATGAAAAAGAGGCTACGAGCTTTATATTGCTGAATAATATTAAGCTGAAATGCATGTGGGTTCAATACATCCTGTATGCTCATTGCCATTCGTAAAATAAAGATAATTGTTTTTGGTTTATGTAAACGTAACCACTAAACAGACATTCATATAAAAGCGAATTATGTATCTAAAAAAGTTGAATAGAACTATGTTGAAAAATTGACCAATTTCATCATTAGAACTCTAACTAAAAATTGACAAAACATACTTGTTGGCTTTCATCACAGGAAATCTGTTGAACTGTTTGAACATACTTGTAAGTTTTCATAACAAGAACTCAAATGAAAGATTGATCCGACATACTTGTTGATTTCCATCACATTAAATCTCATGAAAGATGTACGAAACTCTTTTGTTTGTTTTCATCACAAAAACTTTGAAGGAAGATTGATAAACACGTGTTTCTTCATCACAAGAACAATCTATCTATTAGTCCGTTTTTAATGTGTGTTTTTATGCATGTACACGTACGATTTTTTTATGATTTTTTTTATGTTCCTAGCGTGATGACTTTTTAATGCAAATGTGAGAAAATTGTTCCCAATCGATTTCTTTCTTCATTCATGCCATTCCAATTTTAAGAGGCAAATTATAAAACTTTAAAAAGCGCTGGCGACCAGAATTGACAATTCAAGCTTTTTTCTTCGAGTTGGTTTTGCTTGCTCAAGAAAGACTAACGCAAGGCGAAAGACGGACGCTGAATGGCCAGCAGCAATCAATTATATACACGATATTGTAAACTACAGGGACGAGACCATCAGTTATGCTACTTAGCTTTGCATCATTCAATTTACGAGTCAATATGTGTCAATTAAACATGACCTACCTCAATTTCTTGAAATGAATTTGACATCATGGCAATGAGCATATTGATAAGCACGATGACGGCCATAGTCTGGTAGGCCATAAACAACATCTCCCCAATCAGAGCTGTGAACGCCTGGCTGCCGGGAATCTTGATATCCTTCAACTGAGTCATGCTAAATAGGGACCAGTAAAGGGTTCGGTAGCTGTTCTCCAACCTGCCGTGGATTAAATATATCATGTCTATTAAAACAAACTACTATACGAACATAAAACGAATGATATCATACAATATCCCGTTTATATTACTTGTATTTTGCACGATATCAAAGGTGTATATATGACATTCTCCGTAAGAGTTAATAGATAAATGTCGTCAAACAAAACTGAGTAAAGGAAGTTTCAAGACAAACTTACAGAAATGTATTTACACGTAGCAACAAATCTTGATATGTTGCAACGCATTTCAACTATGTCCTTCGTGGATTACAGACTATAGTCCGATACATGCAGAATGCATGGAAAACAAATGATAATGTACTTACGAGTAAAATGAAAGCGAATATCCATCTGCGGTCGGTGTATAATACCAGAACAATTGGTTCAGTCCACAGGCAAATGAAGTTATCACAAGGAAAAATATGAGCAAGAACTTCGCAATATCAACAAGCATACAGCCCAACGATATTTGTAAAGGGCCTAAATACTGATCAGCTTGACATAGAAAAATTATCCTTGCAAAACTAAACACATTGGCAACTGCAAAAAGTCCTTCGGATACCAAGGTAGGATCATAAAGGGGCCAGTTTACTCGTTCGAGTTCTCTGGGGCCATAGCGGCCAGATTCAATTTGGAAATAGGCGAGGAAGCGGAGGGTGAAGGCGGTGAGATAGAGCGAGAGCATGATGAAGTCTAGCCAGTTCCACCACTGACGAATGTACGCTTTCAACCCCTCCTCCCACAACTGTTTGCACTCCGACCAAATAAACCCTGAATAAAAAAAGTCCAATGCAAATAGTCCAATTAATAAACCAATTATTATACAAATTGTTAAGATTTCCTTTGTGATTTCTATTGCGTTATTGGTTAAAAGTAAATACCAGGCAATCTCTTATGTACAGTTGTTAATTGGATGCCTGAATTTATTCGTATTTATGCTCGGAATAATGTGCCGTAGAGCAACTTAATTACAATCCTGATTTCCAATAATACAATGAAGTCAGACAGACAGACAGACAGTTTATTTCGACTTGTACAGTGTACATCGTCATCAACACATATGTTTATAATGATTAATGTCAACGTGTATGCATAAAAACAAACAATGTAATACAAACGAGTATATATATATATATAGATATATATATATATATATTATATATATATATATATATATATATATATATACAAAAAAAATCATCTATATGAATCAGAGGATGAACAAATGTTACAATATTTAGTTCTAACATTAATTATTGTGGACCTTACTTTAAGCGAATCTTTAACAAACATAAATAGTTTAATAAGCTCTATTTTATTATTAGATTGCAGTAGTTGTAAATATTTAAATACAGACGGTCTTGTATAATAGCATTTCTTAATATATTTCTTTCTAACAACATTAAAAGCTTGACACACACAGATAAAGTGAAATTCGTCTTCAATATCATTGGAATTACAACAAAGACAATATCTTTGGTTTCGAACAATATTATTTCTAGCGTATCTACTAGACTGAATATGAAGTGGGTGCACAGAGAGTCGTAGTCTTCAAAAGAAATCGTAAACTTTGGGGTAAAATTTCTAAATAACTTTCATATTCAAAACTAGCCTTAAAATGTCGATACATGTCATCTAGCACTGAGCTGTTTTCTAAAACCTGAAAACCTCAGGAGCAGTCCCAGGTACAATCATTTAACAAAGACCTTGTTCAATGGCACAGGGCTCGAGACTAGCATAAACCCAACACCGGTATATCACACATGAATCAACATAGTTATCGTGATCAATAATCAATATCATGATCAATAAATGTTGCCGCTCTGGAATGGTTAGTAAAACAGGGCTTGGAACTAGTTTATTGTCATAACATTTATTTATAATTATGAGATTAAAGATATAAGCATAATCGGAGGCAGAATCAGCATAGAGACGAAGAGGAAACATATAAAATACTTCATCTGCCAAGGAATGAAACAATTTGGGACCACAGTGTATACACCTCAAAGGTACTGTACATCCATACAACCGACATTGCTCGTCTAAATAAATTTTAAAAATATGTGTCTTAGTTTATTACAGTATCTATGATTCTCCAGTGAGTTGAAATAGGTCAGACATTACGTTACTTTTATTAAGCAATACGAGGTCCAAATCTATAAGAGTAGTGAACATTTGAAATATTAATATTTTCACACGATATTTCACCGCAAAGCATCAAAGAAATAAGCTCTCTGTCTACACTAATCAAATATTCACACGAACAGACGTGAATAGCATCTGGTTTGTCAGATAATATTAGCTTTAGATCTTTAACTTAAGGAACTCGACACATCTTTATTAATAGTATTATGCTCACATGGCATGACTTTGAGATTGAGAAAGTAATGATACGTGTGATCTTTAGAGTATTTCGAACTGACATACAAAGGCTAATGTATGAAATAGAAAATATGTTGTTGTTTTTTGCAGCAATTATTCTGCGATGGATGATTAAATGTCGTAAAGTTATGGTCATTGCTTCAGCAACTGCACATTGTATTAGAAACCCCAAGGACAAGGTCAGGGGCAGGACAAAACGCAATGATCACAGTCAAATAAAGATAAAACATTAAAACACAAGAATACTATTTCAACGCATGGTCAACATCTGGAAAAGCTTATAATATGTTATATTTTCGTTCTGAAAAGACGAAATATCTAACATTCTGTATTTCTGTTGTTTGACACTTATGGCACTAAGTCGTTTTTTCTTTATACCGTTGGATAATGACCTTGTTCAAGAACTCAAAAACAATAAAACATAACTCGTCGACTAAAGCTAGAACGGACAAAATCCACAAAATGGTAGTGGCTTACCTGTGATCCATATAAAAATAAGCCACTCGAATTCGGTTGGTGGTGGACCTCGCAGACGCTCTCTTCCTTCGATACTGGAAACTTGCATAGATGTACAAATGAGGAGAATCAGAAAGGCCCCAAAAGATGCGCTGTGGTACAGGAACTTCATGAAAGGGCTCCTGAGGATCTGACCAATCCTGCTCATTGGGAACACCCAATAATACACTGCCATGAAGGGCATACTCAGGATAAGGCCGAGACAGATGAAGAACTTTGCCAATGCGCTCCTTTTCCGCCAACCCGGAAGTCCTTCGTACCATATGCTTGTCAGCAGTTGCTGGCAGTTCGGATGGGCAACAAACTGAAATTGGGCGTGCTTATTAAACATTGTTAGTATTCATCTTTGGATAGAGCATGATAAGAAATGATTTGTTTTTATTCAGATAGTTATGTCTGGCCATAAATCTGAATTTGAGATGTTGAGGGAATACGTACATCACCTTGGAAATAACTGGCCATACAGTTGCTTCTGAAATTATAAAGTACGTATTAATCATTTAAGTATTCGGCGTCTATATTGTAACGGAAAATTAAATTGACCAGCTGAAAATGCCGCTGAATGGAAG
Source organism: Mya arenaria (assembly GCF_026914265.1). Classification (NCBI taxonomy): domain Eukaryota; kingdom Metazoa; phylum Mollusca; class Bivalvia; order Myida; family Myidae; genus Mya; species Mya arenaria. The sequence continues at coordinate 1,753,592 of NC_069124.1, forward strand.
TGGGATTTAAAGCAGACATCAGGTTGAAACGATATTGTAAAAGCTAGGAGATATTCGGGGGGGGGGCAAATCGGAACAGAAAAGTAGAATGTTAGCCATTGAATTCACGTCTGAAAAAAACTCATTCATACAGTTATCAAAGAACAAGAGTATACACTATTATGTACTTCCTCTTACGAAGTTTTTTTCTGATTGTCTATATCATAGTATTTTTTATTAAAGGGAAGAGTAATGCAATACTTGTAAACGGTGTTCCACCTGTCAACGGCGTCCGTTATAATTAAAGTACAAGTGAGTCATACCGAGGAGTCAGATAGAGTTCAACAGAGATACACAATTCACAAGTTAATATTTCCTGAAATGGTTTCTATCAGGTTTATAATACTGCATTATATATTTGTTTGATTCCTGTTTTTTTTCACAGTTTAAATGGCATTCACAAGGAGGGAACAAATTATATGCAATACGAATTGACGCCAAATTATACGATAACGTTTATAGCTAAATTACATGTAACCTGTCATGCGAGATTTTTGTCGTTAGAAAGAATAGGGGTGCAACTATAATATGCGCATGTATACATTGCGATACATGTATTTATCATATACGAATCATTATTACTTATTTTATAAAATGAATTATTTTTATACAAAGCTATTTGAATTAAACTTTGATTGAAACAGGTTTTATCTTTAAGTAATACCCGTAATTAAAATCAATACATACACATGTAAAACAAACTTTCAATGATAAACATTTAGCTACTTACAACATAATGCATTTATACAATATTAATCACCCATAACAAGATTGTAACCGTTTATTTAATAGCTGAAAACGCAAAAATATTAAATGACTGATGGGTCCTTAAATATTTACAGTGATCAGCTATCGTCTTATAAGGTAGGAATGCCGTTTTTTCTGCACATTTCTTTCTAATTAAACACAGTAGCATTCATTAGAACCATTGTTTTCGAGATGAATTAATTTGTTGTTGTTTTTTAAATAACGATTATTAACGATATCTAATTCAGGCTTATTATAAAAATGTATGTTTCAGTGTAATATCGCAATTCATCGTGGGCACCAATGTTATATTTCACTAGAATTTTTGGTGCTCGATTACTTGGTAAAATATACACAATGTATTGTGATCTTACACTGAAACAAACATCTATCCTCTAGGTTATCCATCTTATCTCAGCAAATCTTACGAACCATTTAGTATAAAGGCAGACTTGGTAAAATTTGATAAGTTTTTGTATAAAAATCTAACAACAGTAAATGTTTGTGATCTGTGGTCTGCTTCTCAAATTCGTACTCTGTTCAAACCATACGAACACAAGGGCTATGACATGAGAGGTGTGTTTCAATCACATTCATTGATAATATTGGATTACAGCCGATTTGCAATTTATCACATTCAGTTCACTTTAATGAATAGAAACTGACCAAATGTACCTTAGTTCGAGATGAAAAAAGATCTAAGGGATATTATTTAGATATAAAGAAATATAGAAAATGAAAAGGGGTCGTTTTGTGATTCTATTTGTCTGTAATACGGTCACATGACATTTATTTACGGTAGTTACATACCTCCTTTTGCTCATATTTGATGGCAAGTTTCAGCCGTGCGAGGGTCAGTTTCCCTCTCTCCCGTCCGGTATCCTCCACATCCTCATCAGAAGGCCGATTAAGAATGGCAATGACTTCTTCCGTACTCCTGCACTGGTCCAGTAAATCACAGGCACATTTCTTGCATTGTCCACTCAACTCCATGTACGTGTCTTTGAACTCGTTTTCACGCAAAGCAAGATTCTTCAGTTCCCATGACAACCGAAATGCTGATAAGATTGGGTCTGAGCTTGTGAGTGAGATCCAAGCCGGGCTTGCAAGGGCTCGATATGTGTTTATACGGCGTAACGAATGCCGTAAACCGTCCTCGTGGACTAATTCTTGACAACGGCGACATGAACAAGACAGCTGGTGTGGACGGTCGATGTTGGCTCCTCTCATCAGGAGCAGTTGGAGAATTTCAAACTGGTTGCAATGGGCGGCTAGTATAACGGGTGATATGTCTGGGGAGTAGTCATTGCTTTCTTCGGGGTCGCCTATTTCACCGACATATTTTGACCTTGACCATTCGTTTCCAAGCATTTCTGGAGTTATAGATGGATGGTCTATTAACATTTCCACAATCTTAAACACACCTTCCCGTATGGCATACAACAAGGCGTCGCCAATCTTCACACCATCTTGCTTCAAAAGCAGCTCGACAATTTCGATGTTTTCATTATCCACAGCAATCTGAATGCCAGATCTGCCGATCATGTTTGTGCAGTTGACGTTAACGGGTAACGGTGGCTGGAGACAGCGGTACATCGTGTGCTTGTCTCCTCGTTCAGCCGCGTCCAGAAATACGCGCTCTTTTGGGGCTATCCGGTGGTAACACTTGATTGGCTGCAGCGGCATTATGATCGGTTCGATTTTGGCTGATCTTTTTGAGCTTCTCTGGTCACTATACTTTGAAGAGTTGCGTTTCATTTTTCACCATTAGTTGGCTAAAATCTGGTCCTCTGCAATTTTAAAATTGGGTTTGCATTAAACATAAGACTATTCCAGAATGTGCGTAGATGATTTCGAATTTGTCTGTAACTTACTGAATAAATAAGTTTCCATCCAAGACCTAAAAGGCACGATTTGTATGAATAGTTCGTGCTGTTTGATACGCCAACAACAGTTAAGACGAGTGAAGACGCTTTACAAGAATTGAAATTAATTAACATCAGAGCATTGTGATACTGCCATCAAATATCGTGACTGACAAACATATCCATGGTTACACTTTTAGAATGACCTTTACAACTGATATAACTACCGATATCAAACACAGAGCTACTAATGCGCAGTTTATGTGAGGTGAGGCGTTGTCAAGTTATACGATAAATTTCATTGTCTTTTAAATGTATGGGATCTTTTAATGACTTTTGGGCTGGAACTCGAACATTACTACACACATACTGTACTTTTTTAAACTTATCAGTTAGGAGTAGACTTAAGGCAATAAGACAGCGCTTAAAATAGCCATTGCTAATTAAGGGGCTTTGGCAGTCATGCACTTATCATCAATGTCACAGTTTTTTACGAGGTGAGGATTAATGAGTAAAGAACTCTGACCGCCTGACTGTATGAACAAAAAAACAAAAACAAACTAAAGACACCTGTATTACAACGGAATTTACAGAGGAAATCAAGTAGTAAAACATTCAACGAATATCCTGTTTAAAGGCATACATACACTGACTGAGAAACACATGCCGTCACAAACTAACACAAATATACACTGAACGAGAGACACATGACATCACAAAATATCACAAACACACACTGAACAAGTGACCCATGACTTCATAAAATATCACAAACCAAAACTGAACGAGAGGCATTTGACGTCACAAAAACACAAACATAATGATAATCAGAACGGGAGAGACATGACGTTATAAAATAGTACAGACATACTCTGAACGAAACGCACATGACGTAACAAAATAACATAAATTCTGAACGAAAGACACATGTCGTCACATAATTAAGGATACAATCATTAAATTATACAGATTAAAATTAACCCTAAATATCCGTCAGCCGACATTATATCAATTAATTGACAATGTTGTGCTTTCTGTTTCACTTTAATCGTTGTAGAATATATTATGTTTAGACCAACATCGGCGCCATGCCCTGATTGTTCCCCAGATCATATCTGATGGATATGGCCTGGGTGTTCCGATTTGATACACGAGTGCTACCACTGTGCAATAATGACTTTTAACGCACTATTATATTAATTAATCTTGTTTACTATGGCTTTGGTTTTATGAAATGAAATATATGAACTAACATGGCATGTATCAAAGCTATAAATGTTGAATATTTCAGCGAGATCAAACGAAGAGCGACCGACATATGGGCATATTTCTGCCTGCACACTTGTAAGTTTTGTAAAGTATAGTCAAAGACATGCTGGATAAATTGTTCCTCAACCAACGTGTATTATTGAGAAAAAAATATTTAAAACAACCTCATCAGGATAATCAGAATACTATATGCAGCCCTGACAAAGCATAGCATAGCAGCAGGTCAAGATTAGTCGTAAATAGTTTACAATATGACGGACAAAGCATTCGGATATGCATCAGTAGACCATAAAATTACAAACATTAAAATTTGGGTATTATATAACCAGTGCACCAATAACAATACTTCTCTCAACTCATTTTACAACATACCTTTTCTTTTCTTGTTTTACTTCATAACATAAAAAGTTAATTTTAATCATTCATATTTTTCATACACTTTTTTAAAAGCACATTCGCTCATATAATAAGTATGTATAATTTACTCATTGTGTTTTTAACAATTGCTGAAGTAGAGTTTTTGCTCTGGAATAATTTATTTTTGAAATGTCGACAGAAGGTTATTCGGAAATAAAACTTTAAAATGAGTAAAAACATACGAAATGCTTTTATGAAATAAAACGAAAACAAAGTGTTTCCGTGATATTGGGGCCTGGTTGTAACTATAAGTATACACTTATATATCTATACTACAGAAAATATTTATTTCATAAACATTCGTATCATTCCTAATTTAAGTATATCTTCATTTAATATACAAAAAAGTAACTTGAATGATATCGACAGGTAAATGATTAAAGTTAGAATTGTATGGTTAAAACAAAATAACCACCGTTCCGTCGAGCATAATCAAGTTCATTAATTATTTAATTTAAAAAGAATCTTCCAAATTATTTTATTTGTTAAAATCATTAAGCACAAGACAGATATTATTTCTTGCGACGTTTGTTTTTACACTTTTAGCATATAAAGATATTACCACAATAAATGTTACTGAAACAATACACAACTTGACATGAAGCTACCTATATTTTTTACCTTAAGTGTGCTTGTCGAAGTCGTCAGATAGCCACAATATTCAATGTCATAGCAGTTTCCATGGCACATTATACCTCTCTGCAAGAGCGCTCAACAGCTGATGCGCATGCACAGATATGGACGTACAAGCTTTCAAATACATACCATCATCTCCTCCGATATTGGAAATGGTGTTTTATCACCTCGCCTCGCGTCGTTTCCCTTGCAGTTGCCTTCTAGTGAAGTGATACAAGCTAAAGAGACAATATGACTTGTCATTTAATTGACAGCATATTTATTCTAAAGGTAAATGTATATGCTCAAAGCGTGCAGCAGCCTCACCACATTTAGTTGCTTACGCTGAAGTCTCTTCCAATATCATCATAGGATGGTTTCTGATTTAATCATTTAGCATGCCTTAGACGAAAAAACAAACGCCAAACTACCATCATCAACTGCAGTAGAAATCGACTGTTCGTGTGGCCGTCACAGTAAACAGAATAGCAATCAAAAGGTAAATGTCCGATCGCCTGCAACCGTCGTGTTGTAAATGTGTTGCTTGTTATCAGCGGTGGCACATAAGGTGTCACCAAATCTCACCTCCAGAGTGTGTTGAACTTTGAACCAGTGGCGCTCCTGAGACGTGGTGCAAATGCTCAAATCCGTTGAACTTCAGTGATTCATTATTTGATGAGTATCTCCAGTGACTGTGTTTTACTTCATCCAACCAGACTGAGATTATAATTATCAATCAACATGATTCGTGTCATACTACATCTGAAACATTTATTACTTATTCCATAATTGTTCTTAAACAGAATAGTTTTTTGTGTACATATTATATCACTCAAATCACCAGAACTGAGACATTTCGCCGCTACATGCAGAGTACGTTCAGAAACCTGGCTTGAATCAGGTAGCCGTGCAAGGTGAAAACATGACACATAGGGACCGTAGGAGGACTTACAACTTGATGATGAAGAAGCTGTATGTGCTAAACTGTTTATGAATAAAAGTAAACGTATCTTAGTACCATCGGGTTATAGACCTCCAAACCAGTTGGACTTGACTGAACATTTTGAAGTCATTTTTAGGTGTACGTACCGATAGTGAATAGTATATTTAAGGTGTTTTTATTAATTTTCATAACAGATAGAAGTTCTGCACTGTTTAGGAATAATATTTTTGTGTTGTTTATGTGGTGTAAGTTTGTTTTTGGTGTTTATATTTGAGTATATGATGTAAATATGATTGTTTCTACAGTTCGTTGTCGTACAGGCCCTTGCCTTGTGTCCCTAAACAATGTTTATTTTGAATTTTTGACACCTTTACTTGTCCTGTTTGTCATTGTATTTTTTTAATCTCAGACAATTAATTACAGTTCCTACTAGAATCACTGATATATTCCCAACTTTGAGTGATCACATTTTATGTAGTCACCATGACAAAATATCTCAGTCCGGCACATTACCAATTCTTTTGAGTGATCATTTTCCTGCTATTTTGCAGAAGAAAACTTCAAAGGTTTATGTAGACAACTAAGGTTAAATCAGTTTCATAAATGTGTTTAATGTTTCATATAATAATTAGACTAATCTGGGTACATACTATCAATTCTAAATAATTATGTATATCGAATCATTTAATGGCACCTTTCATACATAGAATGAACCCAGTCGGAATTAAGCATTCGTGCAAAAACTATCCGTTTTTTTCTGTGCAAATGTCATCAAATTAATTAAACATGATTCTGTTACTAAATTAAATAGTTTTATCATTACTATCTGAAGTAAGATAAATATTAGTAATATGATTTTAAAACTTATGCGATATAATTTATTATGATTCTAAGTATCATACAAGCCTTAAGGCACAAACTTTCGGCCAGGAAAGCGTACAGTCGAGGGATAACCATCAAGTTTGGAAAATTGGTATACATGTATTTAAAGGGACTGTACACCAGATTGGCACCAAAAAAGTTTTTTTTGTAACGAATCTCAGGACAATTATCTAATAAAATGTTTTACTCTTTGATATCATAATTGTAAAAAAAAAAATGTAAAAAAAAATTGAGTAGGAGTCCGGGTTCTAACCGGGGTCGCCAAAATTGCAGTCCAGTGTGGTATCCACTATATACATAACTTGGTAATATCACGTGATAACATCGACTAGCCAATCACGCATAAGAAATGAATTCTACTAGGTAGACAAACCTAGTAATCTTTTTTAATGGAAAAATACCAAAAAACAAACTGTGCAAAATTTAATTATTTATAAACTTCTTTATGTGGTACTTCAGTTAGTAAGTTTCAATGCATTGTACACATCGATACCAAGTTTATGTCAGTTTTCGACAGTTTTCTGTTTTTTCGCTATTTCATCATACGGAGTACAGCCCCTTTTAAATGCAAGCACACTTACAATCATATGTCACATTTGCCGAGAAAATACGTTCAACGCGTTTCCCACAATCTGTTAAATAATATTTTTATTTTTAAAGTTATGAAACCAAAACTGAGATGAAGATGGAAGAAAATGTTTTTCGCCACATACATGTTTCAAATTATAAAGAAAAAGGTCCACTTACCAGGCAAAGGTTTGTACCAGAATCGGTATAAATCCGCCATTTTGTTTGCAACCAAACATTTTTCTCACTTAATGTTTGCATCAAATTATTCAACGACCTCAGTTTATTGTTGGCATGCATTTAAAAGCTAGTTAAGGCATTGAAAAGTCGATTTCGACTGATATAAATTCATAAAAAATGGTAAGTGCTATCTCGTACTTGTCAACAAATGTATTTTTTTTGCATTAGAGTTACTGTTAAATACGTATTGCTTTCCACTTGCCACCCGGTTTAGTCCTAATATACATCATTTCATCCTTCATTTAGTCACGTTTTGCATTATATTCTGGACAATCGCCACTTCAGCACCTTCAGTGCTTTGACTTATTAAGTATGTTGTGCTTGTCATAGCTAATTATTTGTTCCTGAATGGCATAGATTAGAGAAATCTGTCATGGAGACAGATATTGCTATTTTCTACAGATTGTAGCAGTTCATTTCCTCGAAAATCAATAAAATGACAACAGGAATGGTTATCAGTTATTTGTTTACATTAATCAGCATTATGAGCATTCTCTTTGCTATTAAATTTCCATCACGAAGAGGCAGTGAGTGCGGTAATATGTCTTTGTGTTAATGCCATCAGATACATTGTTCTGTGAAACGTGCAATACGTTTTATCCTAAAGGGGGTGATTTCCGGCAGCACAACGTGATCCTTGTCCACACGAGAAATGGGGAATGGTCGTATATTACATCCAAGTTGGATTTTTTCTCAGGTGCATGGAATATTTCTCTCTTTGCGGGATCTATGTAGGCCCTAACGATCTACTTTGTCCACAGTGTAGTTCCTTAAACATTCCGGTCCATAAGGGTCATCGAATAAGGCTTAACGATTAGTAATTGATCACGCTGTAAGCAATGCTAAGGATCGTTGAGAGCGTTGTACATGCACTCGAGAGTTTCAATTAAACAGAGACTGCGATTTTATCCCTATGATGAATTTAGGTTTTCCAAAATATTTCTCTTCCAAATTACAGTTAGACATCAAATTGTGCAGACTCTTGGTCTGGCCACCGTAAAGCAAAATGTTGGCACACCACGTGATATGATTTATCGCGCTAAACAGGTGAAGTTTGTTTTTGTAACTGCGAAGTTTTTTTCATCAATACCACTTATTATGATATTGCTTTCTTTGGTCACTCGTTAAAAATCGTTTTTCCACTAAAATTCAACAATTATCCATTATGTCAAAACGTGCAACTATATAATTGTGTACATTTGATTTCACAAAGGAACTAATATAAAACCTGAGCCTGTTTAATAACAGATCATAGTTAATGTTGCTCCGACTACATTTATCCATTGTCAGACGATGTAAGTACTTTAAGTTATTGAATGAGTTGGATGGCTGTTTTTTTATTTCAAAGTCATTTTCTGCAAGCTGAAACCTCCAATGATCCGATGTATTGAGTAACCCAATTAATTGCTTTTTGAAATGCCTTATTTATTGCATTACCAGATATTCACTATTCTGTTGTCTGCTGTAGTTCTTGTTTGTGGCGTCTTGTTTGCAACATTCTCTACATATTCTGTTGTTTAATTTTGAGACAAGTATGAAGATAAGCGCTCACAAACTAGAGTATACGTTCTTGCTCATTTTTTAACTGACCGTGCCATGACGATTACCCAAACATTTACCAATGAGAATATTTTCATAGTTGTTTAATAGTTGCTCTCTTCTAGCATCTTGTTTGGGGCTTGTTTGGCCTCGATCCTTCTGCCTTTAAATAAGAACTCGGTAATCATTTCACTTATCGGCTTGTCCCTGTAGTTTTCTTTGTTTTATTATCTAAGTATTTCGATCTTTAGCTACTTATCTGTGTAAATGTACCATTAGCCAGTATAAAAGACATTGTTAATTTTACACAACGTATATGGCTGACCATGCTAACTGCAACGGAGAAGAAATGAATTATTCTGAAAGCAAATTACAGGAACAAGCCAAGTGCTCGACACTCGTATACCAATGCACTGCAGAACAAGTCAGGTGCCCGACTCTCATATACCAATGAACTGCAGAACAAGCCAGGTGCCTGACGCTGGTATACCAATGCACTGCAGAATATGCCAGGTGCCTGACACTCGTATACCAATGAACTGCAGAATAAGCCAGGTGCCTGACACTCGTATACCAATGAACTACAAAACAAGCCAGGTGCCTGACACTCATATACCAATGCACGCAGAACAAGCCAGGTGCCTGACACTCATATTCCAATGCACTGCAGAACAAGCCAGGTGCCTGACACTCATATGCCAATACACTGCAGAACAAGCCAGGTGCCTGACACTCGTATACCAATGCACTGCAGAACAAGCCAGGTGCTCGACACGCATATACCAATGAACTGCCGAACAAGCCAGGTGCCTGACACTCGTATACCAACGCACTGCAGAACAAGCCAGGTGCCTGACACTCATATACCAACGCACTGCAGAACAAGCCGGGTGCCTGACACTCGTATACCAATGCACTGCAGAACAAGCCAGGTGCCTGACACTCATATGCCAATGCACTGCAGAACAAGCCAGGTGCCTGACACTCATATACCAATGCACTGCAGAACAAGCCAGGTGCCTGACACTCATAAACCAATGCACTGCAAAACAAGCCAGGTGCCTGACACTCATATACCAATGCACTGCAGAACAAGCCAGGTGCCTGACACTCATATACCAATGCACTGCAGAACAAGCCAGGTGCCTGACACTCGTATACCAACGCACTGCAGAACAAGCCAGGTGCCTGACACTCGTATACCAATGAACTGCAGAACAAGCCAGGTGCCCGACACTCGTATACCAACGCACTGCAGAACAAGCCAGGTGCCTTACACTCGTATACCAATGAACTGCAGAACAAGCCAAGTGCCCGACACTCGTATACCAACGCACTGCAGAACAAGCCAGGCGCATGACACTCGTATACCAACGCACTGAAGAACAAGCCAGGTGCCTGACACTCGTATACCAATGTACTGCAGAACAAGCCAAGTGCCCGACACTCGTATACCAATGCACTGCAGAACAAGCCAGGTGCCTGACACTCGTATACCAATGAACTGCAGAACAAGCCAGGTGCTCGACACTCATATACCAATGAACTGCAGTACAAGTCAGGTGCCTGACGCTCATATACCAATGCACTGCAGAACAAGCCAGGTGCCTGACACTCATATACCAATGCACTGCAGAACAAGCCAGGTGTCTGACACTCATAAACCAATGCATTGCAGAACAAGCCAGGTGCCTGACATTCGTATACCAACACACTGCAGAACAAGCCCGGTGCCTGGCACTCATACACCAATGCACTTTAGAATAAGCCAGGTGCCTCACACTAAAAAACAGGGCTGTTTGGCAAGTCCAATATTATTTTCCTTTTTTACTGACGAACAAGAAACTTTCTCAGAAAGTAATATGGAATACAGTTGCATCCAGATACTGTTAGTCTATTTTTACTTATGTCTGCGTTATTGTCAGATACTGTGTACGGTTTTCATAAACAGTTTAACTTACTTTTAATTTTGTGACACATACATGTTAAAGGACAACAAAATAAAAACCAAATGTGTTGTTTTTATAAAGGGTGGAAGATTTTCAAAAACTGAAAAATGGTTCAACAACACTACTTCTCTAAAAGTGGTCAATAAGTTGTGTTTCGTATGACTAACTTTAACACCAGAGCTATCTTTAAATTACATGGTACATTCAATTTTTTAAGGGGTAAACGTGTGCTGGTATCATAGTTATGCGCTTTGTATAAATGTGGGCAACTATCAAATGGAGTATTTTTCAAACTATTTGATGCAAAAACTTGCTCTCAACTCCTATATGGCGCAGAGGTTTGGGGTCTCGGAAAATATGATGACCTCGAAAAGGTTCATATTTATGCATGTCAAAGGTTCATGTGTGCTAAGTTACATACAATAAATAATACTGTTTTAGGGGATTGTGTCAGATACCAAATGTATATTGAATCTTATAAACGCTGTGGGAAATATTAGCTTGAAATACTCAAAATGCCTCATAGATTTAATACGAAATGCTATTTTTTCATGTATAATGATGACTTACATGGCAGAAACAGTTTATCAAAAATACGTGTTTGTGTGTTTGCAGGTTTTGGTAACATTTGGGAAAACCAAAACGTCTGATTTGAAAATCTGTTCAAAAGTCGTTTACAAATAGATTATATGACATGTTTAAACAGGTTTGGCATAGTCAAGTAAGTTATAGTAGAAAAATGTGTTCATATTTTGCATTCAAGTCATCTTTTGGATATGTTCATCTTTTGGATACGAAAAAAAAAATGTTTTAAATATCCGGAAATTTTGATTTATATATGTATCTTTTAGAACTAGTTCTCACAAGTGAAAGAATAAAAAGTGTCGTTATACTGATATCCCAAGAAAACGAAAATTATGTCAAATATGCCAATTTGAATGTATTGAAGATGCATACCTCTTTTTACTTGTTTGTGACTTCTACGAGGATCGGCGATCCCAATGCGCTCGAGTAATTTAATGGCTGAAAAAGCAGACATTCCTTTTCTACAAGGAACACATTTTATAAACGATATTGAACACATAATAAAAATGAAATAAGAAGTGGGAATTAATAAATAGTGATGGTGAATCAAATAGTAAGAGTTGTTCAATATTGATAAGTAACGAGCGTCAAGTACATATTTTACACAAGGTATGCAAGACACAGGGCATATATCTATTTCCAAATATAGACATATTTTATAATATATACACTTTAAAAAGTGACTGTATATGCTCCACTTTATATAAAGAAATAACTATGAGTAAAGATCATTGCAGGTGACTATATCGACATGTTAACTATAATCGAATGTATGAGCAGGACGAGTTAGATAGCGGAATCGCTTAAAACTAAACAAAACTGATTTAATCTACTAAGTTTTTTGTATATTTTGTATTTTTTATGAAAAAAAATATTTACATCTCAACTTCCATTTCTTAAATAAACTGCCTTTCGGCAATTACGTTTATTAATCGATGAACGCAACATCTTCGGATATGTTTGGATCACAATTCATCGCATAACAATATACATGAAAATTATGATCTTGTTATTGTTTGTATTGTGTCAGCAGTTCCGGTAAAATATAAATGATCATTTTAGAAATTGATATTTAAAACAAATTATATGTATTGCTGCCATAAGTGTTTGAATTTTACGTTTAAAAGTGATTTCAAGTGGTTGATCTTTTCCCGCGATATAGTGACGTCCTTGTGATTCCACACACTTTGACCAGCCCAATTGCGGTCATACCCCGATAATGAAATCAAGCCCCAAATTCATTATCCCCGATAACGACATCAACCCTGCAATTCATTCCTTATATTTACACCTGTAGTTCATAATTTCGTTCAATAATTGTTAAAAAATACATTATTTCATTTAAGAAAACCTTTCAGTAATCCTTTCTTACCCGTTCAGTAAATAGAACGACCTGGCTGTAACCGGAAACATGTTATCAATTGACGTGAAGAACAATGCGGGAAAAAATCAACCACTTGAAATCACGTTTAAACGTAAAATTGAAACACTTTTGGTCACAAATCATTTGACATATCATAAATTAACATTTTTAAAATAATGAATTTTATTATATGCCTAACAAATTTCTTTTCCATATCCAACAGTAAAAATAAAGCACGCCGTATTGAAACATCCGTATCATCATATTGTCGTTATTATATTGCGTATCATGCGAGTACCGTGTGAAATATCGGAACTACTTTAGCGTTTTTTAAAAATAGCGTGACCAAAAAAACTGGTAAAACCGATCAACTTTTAAATACATTTAATTATTTAACTTTTAACTCACGCTCCAGAAGCATGTAAATATTAAAGAACATGGTACGCACGAAGGAGAAAACACTTCCAATTTATCTAGACAGCTACTTCAGTAAACTAGTTGTTTGCCAGGCATTTCTAAGTTCATAAGTTGTTGCACAATCCACCGTTTATTATCATAAATATGAGCAGCTCACCAATACAAAGAAGAAGGCGAATTCGAGTCATCGATAGAAATAGCGATTGACTCACGAACTTCCCTAATTTCTGAATATTATGATCGTTACAAAAAAAAAAAACATTAGTCCGAACACTAGGCCAAAAACCTTTTGCCAATTGTTTGATGCTTTTGTTTTGTCTGTTTAAATTATGCTTGTGAAATTTGGGAAATTCTAAATAATTTTTTTTAGAGGGAATACACCTAAAAAAATTCAAAAGTCTGCTAAAAATTAGGCCAAATATATGTAATGCCTGTATCTATGGTTAACTAGTAAGATATCCGCTTTATATACATAGATATATGAGAATAATAAAGTATTGGTTTAGAGTAGCTAAAACTGATAATATTATTTTAAAAACTGTATATGAGCATGCTTTTTCAGATTGTAGTATTGGTAAAAGAAATTGGGTATCAAATATTAAGAATTTGCTAGACACTCATGGTTTTTCATATATATTTGAAAATGTTGCGAATGTAGATTGTAAAGTCTTTTTGTATGAATTTAAACGTAAACTGTTAGATATTTTTCAGCCAAATTGGCTCGGAACCCTTAACAATAGTACGGGTTTAACTATAAATAAAGAGATTAAACCTTCATTAGAATACGAAAATACCTCGATTTTTTACCAAAAATAATTACGCTGTATATCTGTATTTCCCTTAGAATTCAGACAGGTAGATATGCTAGAAAGAGAATACATAGAGAGGAAAGTTATTGTTTAACTTGCAATACTAATGATATTAAAGATGAATTTCACTTTATATGCATATGTCAATGTTATTCCGATGTCAGAATGAAATATCTTAAACGTTCTTACTACATGCACCCTTCTGTATACAAATTTCTACGATTATTAAAATCAAATGATAGGAATGAATTAATTAAACTAGCTTTGTATATTAAAGAAGCTCTTGATATTCGAAATAATTTCTTGAATGTTAAAAGATAAATGTTTAGTTCAGCCTCCAATTTTTGTTACACATAGTATGCTGCTTTTGTTACACATAGTACGCTGTGTTTAAAAAAACAACAACGTATTTACTATTTCATGTTGTATATTCACGTTGACATGTTAAATAAAAATATATATGTGTATGTAGAGGATGTACCTTGTACAAGTCTTAATAAAAATGTCTATTTGTCTATCTATCTGTCTGTCTGTCCGTCCGTCCGTCCGTCCGTCCGTCTGTCTGTCTGTTAAAAATGGCCGCGTTACGTCTACAGGAAATGACGATAAGTGTATTATAAGTACCATTTTTGTTGTTGATTTTGTGTTGTGACATTTAATAATTGTTTTAGAAATTCGTTCGTTTTGCTGAAACACAAACTATTTTGTTCTTATTTTGCTCAGTAAAGTGAGTTCTGTTACTTCTGTCTTCGTTTCGCTGTAGTAGCCTCCCTTGACTTTAGTAGCCTCCCTTGACTTCTTTACACAAAACACATTCGAATTCATACGCGCTTTTGACAGATGGCGGCAAATTTAAATCAAATTGAAACCGAAAATAAAAGAAAAACAATAAATAGGCAGGTATATAATAAATGGAATATTACGATAAAAACATGCGGTCTCGACGGATACGTGTTTACACACCGAACAAGACGTGATACAGGTCACCAGAAAAAAACCCATCCTATCATAATTTCATCTTTATGTTTTATACATGCTGAAACAAAACAAACAATAACAGGATCAACAATTTCCATGTTTATTGTTATGCGATGAAATGTGATCCGGGCATATCCGAAGATGTTGCGTTCATCGATTGATAAACGCAATTGCCGAAAGGCAGTTCATTTAAGGAATGGAAGTTGAGGTGTAAATTTTCCTAAAATAAACGTGTGTCGTAGATTGGCAATTCCAATATAAAACGCTATGGAAAACTCCGAAGGACCTTACCATTAAATATGAAACGTAACTTCATCAGTACACGAATCTGTTTTCAAACAGAGAGGAAAATGTGGATAAGTGTAAGAGATATATTTCAATTAAAGATATCAATTTTTGATGAAGTCTTGCTATACGTAACCGCTTTGATTTTTCAAAAATGCTCAATCAGCTCATTTAAAAGCAATTATAGCATGACAAAGTCCCATTTCACTGTGTGATGTGGTTCTATGTAATCTGTTTAGTCTTAATTCTAATTATTATTATGCACCCTTTTGTCAATTACCGAACAGAACAGAACTTTTATATACAGCTCATCGTTACATTACACAAATACAAAATACATACAAGCACAAACAATAAATACGTTATGATTAATCAACTGTTTGAATTAAAATATATATAAATATATATATATACTATAATATAAGCATTTTTGTGTTTGTTTGTTCAGAAAGTACTCAAAAAATTAACCATCAACATATCCGGCATGTTAGCGAAAATGGTAAACACATTATTTAACATGGAAACGACATAATTTTCGAAAGGTAATAAAATGACATTATAAAAAAGAAAGTTATATTGCAATCATTAAATTAATAGAGGCGCATAATACATGTAGAGCACAGACAAATCATTTGTAGAAAAAACAGTGTAACATCAACACCTTTTATCAACATCACGAACTGATCTTTAGACAACTACATGCCACACTTTTTCATCCAATTAAAAGGTGTTTTTTAACAAATCACACATTGTTTACATGATCATAGCTTTAAAAGTAACGATGTATAGTAACTAAAATTTCTGCATTTGATTATGATGAATTTGGCAATATAAAAAGCCTATATATATATATATATATATATATATAACAATATCTGCATTATTTTGGAAAAAAATGTACTTGTATTTAAAATAGTGAATATTTACAACGGAGTCGAACACAACTTCAATTGCATATCTTCATATTGACAAAAATATATACAAGACTAATAGTAATATGAAATATATACAGGTTGTAGATATATAGTATTAGGAATTATATTTTTAGTTATCAAACGGAATGAACAAGTTAATAAAACGGGGAAAATTGGCAAGACGGAAGTGAAAATCACGGATTTATAGGGAGATATTGCGTGTATGTTTATAGCCACATGGTTCGTTTAAATCTACTTCCTTATGTTAGACAATCAATGGTTTTGTGAACAATTGTTATATGAGCTTTAGAAGTATAGAGTTCTTGTCTTCCTGTTTATACAACATTTATACACTATTCGTAGTTTTTTTGTGACTACATACATATCGTTTAATCTCATTCACAGAAAACTGATTCCGTCCCTGCGTTTGTCAATGGCTTTAACTAAGGCAAAAAATACTCATTGATTTCTCGGGCACTTTTTTTAAAAAATGGGGAGGGAGCGCTCATTTTGTTATTTGACAAATTTTTGTTTCCCTATTTTAAATTGAAGACAATGAAGAAACGATGTATTTACACAATTTATGGTACAAAGAAGTCATTTTCAGTATAAATTTACTGTTTTAAACTGTCAACTATCGTTTAAAATTGTAAAATGATTGTTAAAATTTGATTTTGAATCATATCCAGTCTCAATAAATGTTTAGCTCAATCTCCAACTATTATTATTCCAAACTATAATGTTTTACTACTTTTGACGGATATTGTAAAACATATAACACAACCATTAACGGTGTATCTTCAGATTGACTTATAATACTTAAATTGTATGTTGTGCAGACAATGTTTATTGTACTTTGTACAAGTTAGTGTTATTAAAATGTCTCTTCTGATCTTTTCTTAACATTCATATGCTCAATGAAGAATTTAATTAATGAATAAAAAAAAAAATTCTATAACTGTCCTGAATAGTTTGTAGATTTTTTTTACATTCGTGTTAAAACATTAAAAAGTAAAAAAATAAGAGAATGGACATCACATTACTTTGTTATATATATCATAAAAGCAGCTGATTGCGATTCAATGATCAAGACTGATTTTGAGGTTACACTACACTAAAAATCGGTTGAATTGTGAATGAAAAGAGATAACGAAAGAGGATAAAGAGAACAACTCGAAAAGCCTATTACTTATTGCTTATCATACTGGTATCGGACTGTTGATAATAGTGCTATTTTACCTCCGTCCCAGTACGTTCAATATTCAGAACAGTGGATCAACTGGCGTAAGAAACGACTCTTGTAAATGGTATACATGACTGTATAATGCAAAATGCACGGCATTTAACTTGAACGAGGTGGAGATGAGCGATTAAATACCCGGTAAGGATTTTTGATAGGTTGCCAAAAGGTAACACACGCTACAGTCCTGTGATGACTACATCGTCAAGTATTGTTCAGAGCAAAGCATAAAGGAACTTCACATTAAATCCTGATAGTTTGTTCACATTATTGCTTGTATTTTTTATAGCATGACCTCAATAATCAATAGTGGGCACGTCATCAAAGAACGTCTCCTCTATAAATATATTGAATAAATGTTTCTGAAACTAATGTAAATCATTACCAATATATTGATCGGTTATATGGTGTACATCTTAAATTAAAAATGTAATTTCATTTAAACAGTTTTCTTTAAATACAGCTTATGGAAATCACCTGATCATTATTGCATCTTTGATTTCATTTATACTGTATGTGGATGTTTGCTTTAGATATGAAACAATCAATATGGAAATGCACAACGAATGCATTTTAAAATCAACCTTGCAAAATACAGCAATTTGCGAACACAAATGATTCAGCAAACATGTTTATAATTGAAATAACTTAGAATCGAACGACCGAAGAGAGCAACTAAGAGTAGTTGTCCATAATGAATTCATATGTCAGTATGTATTACCAGCAAACTGAAACTGTTTCACTTGGACAAAAACACCCAGGTGTAGATTGTGTTTTGATTGTTTTCATGAAACGTTAAATTGGCTTCTGTTTCAAGGCCTAACATTGAAAGATAGCTAAATGTATATGCCCAAGTTGATAACTTCTCTGAACACTAGAGGCAGGAGCTTGTGTCATTATTTAATGGGTTTGTTGTGCAAATCCATCCATTTCCCGAGAAAAGTTTTATTATTTTTTAGATGGAAAAACTACAATAGACAATGAAATTATTATGGAAGGAGTATCATTGCTTGCAATGGATTGCTTTATGATAAGATAATATCTCCCTTTACATTTCTGATTAAAAACTTCACAAAAAAAGAAACTTGCTCTATTTTTCTCCCAAAAATATTTACTGTACATATCGATTGGGAAATACAAACAAATTGAACGGTGAAGTAACTATAGATCCTATACGGAGCAGGTCCCTGAATACAAGTAAACTCTTCCAGACTCGAAAATGAGGCGAAAATGTAACAAACGGCCCGGTCTTTCTTGGGCATTTAATAAAGCGAGGTATACGATCGCGAGGGCCATAATGGGATTCCGTATTTTTGAGTTATTTAAGATGTTTGTTCTTGAACATCATGACCATCAAATACAAAAATAGTTCTTTATGTCAATGGAGATTATATTAAGACATAAATGTAAAATTCTTTATCTATAATAGGTATACAATGCAATTATGTGCAAAACACATGCTTTCATGTACACGAGATATGTTATCTTGTCAAATTAACGCGTTGTTATATGGACATATTTCCACGACTCCTTGATTTAACAACACGTTCATTTGACAATATATAACATATCTTGTGGACAAGAAAGCATGTGTTTTGCACAAGATAACGCGCTCATTTAACAAGATCACATACTATTTAGACAAGATAGCACGCTCTGAGAAAAAGACGTCAATTGGTCATAATACCATGTCAATCAAACAAACAAAAACATGTCAGTTTGACATAATCACATGTCGGTTAGACATAATAACATGCTAGATAAATATAACAACATGTCAGTCAGACATACTATTATGTCAGTTAGACATAATAACATTTCATCTAGACATAATAACATGTATGTTAGACATAATACCATAAGTTGTCACAACATAAGACAGCTATGTGGCGTTCCATAATATAAGTCAAAGTTTAAGCATGAATGTTGCGTGTGATAAATTTATCAACAAATATATGTTTAATTTTATTCAAGAGAAATTGTTTCATTGAATGTGCAAAAAAGTCACCAAAAGTGTATAATCATGGTTAGTTATAAATTACGTCCGGGTATTTTGAAATATTGGACTGTAAGTAGAAACGATAACAGCTGGATAGTGGGCGATAACCTATTCTACTTCCTGGTTATGTGTTTGTAATAGGCTCATTATTATCAAATAAAAACTGTCAAGTTTCGAAAATTAAATGGATTTTCGAATATTTGTGCTTTTTAACACACCATGTTTACTCAATTTTAATTGTCTACAATTGTCGAGACGAAATGGACAAGGAATCTATGCAACTGATGTCTCTGCGATTATGCAGGGTGATAGAAGACATTGGAATATCTTGGTATGTAATTATGACAAGAAGAAAATTATGGCTAATGAAAGAAGATATGTTTTCAACACCTCAAGCGGCAATCTATCACTTCGGTAGTCAAAGCGAGGGGACAGCAACGAAAGGGATGCAGGATGATGTTGATTTGTGGATATGTAAAAATAACATCTATGTTATACCAACCTGGACTGAATGGCAGCAAGGACGTCACAACTATCTGCTTTTTAAACACGAGTTTTTTCCACCCCAACACTGTTGGCTACAACAACTTAGATATGACTCTCCGGAACCTGTTATAAAAGAAAGTACTAGTCATCTTTATGTTTCGATCGGGGATAAAGGCATGGTTGTGTTAAGCAATTCCAATAAAGATTGTGAACATCTTCAAGAGTTTTATCGTTGTGAGCTCTTTCCTAACGGCCCTACAAAGTACACTGCCGAAGATGTGGATGCAGTTTTAGCTTACAAATGTTCAGAGCAACCAACTGAATGTCAGTTCCTGTTCAAAAGGTCTCGGCCTGGACATTGGCCTACACCCGTGTTATTGCAACAAGCTAGAACGTGTGGCGTCTTCTTGGTTCCAGAGGGACATCCAGAAAGCTCCGAAACCATGCTTGAATGGCGAATCTCAACATCGTTGGTAGAAAGACTTCTGATGTTTGACCTGAGTGTTTGCCAGACAAAAGTGTATGTATTGCTCAAACTAATACGGAAAACGTATTTACAGCCTCTGTTTGGAAACAGACTGAGCACATTCCATCTCAAGACGGCTCTTCTATTCACTGTTGAATCGTACCCTCCGGATATTTGGGAAGACCACCGCTTGGTTCAGTGTACTATATATTGCCTTCAAACACTGCGACGATGGCTATCAATGAAGTATTGTCCTCATTTCATCATAGGTGGTGTGGATCTATTTGCAGGGAAACTACGTAAACACGAGATGCAGACAGTGTTGGACTTAATGCGTCTTTTTGTGAACGACAACCTTCAGTGTGTCTTTAGCATGACTACGGACAGGCTTGGCGAAAGAATGTTGAGACTTTCACAGCTGAAATCAAAGGTTCAACCGGCAAGCAATTTGGTTTCAAACAAAGCTGGCATGCAGATAATGTTCTCAGGCTTCCAGTATGTATTAGTGTGTTGTCACTTTAACGCAAAACTTGCAAGGCCTGGTGAACGATCTGAAAATAATAAATGCCACGCATTACTTCAAGAGACAATGGAGTTTTACCTTGAAATGACCGATAAAAGGAATGAGCAATTTGGAGAAGCTTTGAAGTTTTTTCAGACAACCGATAAAGTCAGTGTAGTGTCAAGGTGGTTCGCTTCGATGACGAAGGCAACAGAACATGCACCTTTGTCGAGAAGTTCACTACCGATACATGATATGACATCCACCCGATTGAAACGAGCTGCAGATTTATACTGCAAAGGTAGGTATGACTTAGCCGCGGAAATGTTGACAGAAGTTCAGGACAGCATTCATAGAGATGCTCTGCAAGTATGCAGTTGCCAAAGGTATATTCCTAGCAGTGTCAACAATAAACACATCGACGACTTCTTTCGATTACCTCTGCAACATTTCGTGGCAGAAAAAGTCGCATTCAGCATAGTCTTTACAAAGGAAGAGCTACATTGTGTTCCAGGATGCTTAGTTGAAGAACTAAAAATGGAAGACCTAACAAACAAAGGATACGTCCAACAGAAAAATGGTCAGATACTGATTGGCAACAAACCAAGACGTGTCATTATACACTCAATACCTTTTCTATTCTACTTACAGTTTCTGACATTCAATAAAATGAACTCGACGCACAGAAAGAGTGCAGCTCTACAAAATCTGACGGGGTATGTTAGTGAGACCAAGGACCTGTGTCACATAGAGACCGCAGCCAACTGTTTGGGACATTGCCATGAGTTGGAGAACAGACTAGATCTAGCTTGGCACTTCTATTCCGAGTCCATCAGAAATTGGCCGAGGTATAATGCAGCAAACTTGCATGTTATGCGATTGTTACAAAATGAAAAAGCTATGGAGGTCTGTTTCGGACGCGGAAAAACTGCTGAAGAACTGATAACAAAATAATAGGTTTCTGTGAAAGTTAAATGAAATTACATCGGATAAATTCAACAGAGAACAATTCAACAAGCCTGCTACTATTTCTAATTAATCTGGTATCAGACTGTTAACCATAGAGATATGTTCCCTTCGTATCAGCTGGAGATGGGTTGTGAGTAACTTCATTATTCAGAACAGTGAATAAACTGTCGTGTAAGAAACGAGTTTCGTGTATATGGGATACACGAATTGTATATCGTATACATGCACTCCCATATGGAGCACTGTTCAACTTAACAAATAGGAATGAGCGGTAACATTCATTCGACTGAGTCCTGTGACATCGTTTGCTCAGAGTTAAGTACATATATAACTTTTCTTTCCTTTTAATCATGAGGATTTGTTAACATTATTGTTGATATATTTCTAATACCATGGCTACAATAATCAACAGAGTGCTGGTCATCAAATATTGTATTATTTTTTTGAAGAGTTGTACATCATTACCAAGGTATACCAGATAGTTGTACATCATTACCAAGGTATACCAGATATTGGTCGTTTTTCTAGAGCGTTACACAAATCTATAAATTTCCGAGAAAGTCAAATGACACCATAGTTAGAAATACAGAGGAAAAGGAGAATAATTCAACACACCTTTTTCTTATTGCTAATTAGTCAGTTATCGGACTGTAAATAATAGTGATGTGTTGACTTCGGATGTCGGAGACTTCGTACCACTACAATATCGTACCACTTTAAAACGGGGCGTTAGTAATATATTAAAATAGACTGTCTAAGAAACGACGTAAGTGTCAATGTACATGCACTGAATATGAAATACTCGTACACCCGTATGGAACATCAATTCACAGACAACATCGAGACTTAAAAACATCGGAGATGAGTGGTATAATGCCAGAAGACATGTTCAAGTTGTCAACAAGTAACACACTCTACATACTTCAGGTTTCAAGCAGTACTCAAAGCAACGCATTAAGAAAATGTTCTCTAATCCTGATCTGTTGTCCTCAAAATCTGGCATGGACAGAATGCTTCAGATTTGATCAAACTATTCAACGAAATGGGTCTATTTCTACAACGCAAACATATGTACTATCGTTGTGTTTAATGAACGAGCTCCACAAGTTATATGTAATCGAAAATTTACGTTAGGAGCTGTAAATATTGACACATCAGAGAGTTATACGAATCTGGAAATACTGTGTACAACGTTGGGGTGTGCATCTGAAGACAATTAATTAATAGCGGTATCCATTCCAGATCAATATCACAAGTTACGCTAAGGACAATAAAAGAATCTGTGGTCTTGCCGTAGGCGCTGTATGGATGCGAAACTTGGACATCAATTTTGCATTAAACACTTACAGAGATTCCATGGCAGATAGAGATTGCTTTTAATGCCCTTAATATTACTCCGATAGACTATTGTTGATTACCAGGAGCTGCAGTATTTTGGACAATTATGTAGATTGCCATGTAAATATAACGCAGAGCAATTGTGTATAGACTTACAAAGTTTCAGTTCAACGACGGATAAAATAAGGGGATTTATTCCGGATAGGGAAATATTCACTTGAACATGTTCTTATTGAATATACGGCGTATCACTCGTACGCACAGAGTACAGAAGGTAAAAGATTCAGCTCTCTATAAGCTTATCAAATAATGCTCACACTGAGTCAATTTCTGACCACTGTGCGCAAGAGTGGTATGGAGTTTTTCCTTGAAAATTCCAACTTGGGACAGACATGGTGATGAGACAAGAGATATTCTGCGATTTGGACAAATTTATTGACGGTTTATATGCAGGAATACTCCGATATTGTTAAATGTATTTGCAGAACTATTAAGACATTTTGCGTCTGTACTCTCAAGACAATACCGCTAAATTTGCAAAAATTGTTCACTTTATGTTGAAAACCTTTATGTGCATTTCATGTTCATATGTCCTGAGAATGAGGCAAATCAAGTGAAACTGTGGGAGTCTGTGCTGGATTCATGTGCCATTGGTGCCTTTAATGGACAAATAAGGTTTCCAGTTGAGACACACAAAGTGTGTACGCACATGTAAACTAGCGACTGAGACCGATGGTAAAAAAGAGTCAAGGTGGCATTTTCCCTGAAACAATTATTTAATAGAAACATTAATATAACGTTATGGTTAAATGATATATTCGCTGACATTGTATGTTTAATGTCTACGGAACATTAACTATTGCAGCTATTGATCTGTTTCAATTCAATCAATATATATATATATATATATATATATATATATATATATATATATATATATATATATATATATATATGAGGTTGTTGATTAAGCATAAATACAGTTGAGTGTACTTTATTTCTATGACATGCATACTCAATTGTTTTTGTTGTTGCATAAATGCTTTATCTATCATTGAAATATGTGTTGTAAATAGGTTAGATGCTTTTCATTACTGGACAAAATTATAACTATATTTTAATCAGTTACTAAGTGCGTTTTTTTAAAGTAATGAAAGTTAATATATTAAAATATTTTACTTCCAATACAGCTTACAAAATATATGAAGTAATGATTTCTTCAACATTTGTAACCAGTTCTCACTCTTATTCATATTATTAATGTATTCTGTTTCCATTTAAGATGTTTTCATCTTTTATGTCATATATACTGTATGTATGTACACCTTCACCTGTATGTATGAGTGTATTGTGCTTGGAAGAATAAAATACTCAAATCAATGCAAACAGAACATATTTTATTATCAAAACTATCAAAAATACAGAATGGACAGACCCCATATTGGTAAGGGACCCCTTTACGCCCCAAAATGAAGTGTTTCTCAAAATATTGAATGTTTTGTATAATATATGTTTAGCTTCAGAACCAAACCCTGTGCTAAATTCACTTTAACCCATTGTTATGAAAACGTACTGTACAAATAATTCGCCCCTTTAGAAAAATATAATCCTTTCAAATATAAAATAAAAATGTTCCCAACTGCAAACAAAGTTTTATTTGTTTCTAATTTCTACTAAATTTAACATGATGAAGCGAGTATTTTGAGTGAAACTATTTCCATTTTTTTTAGTGGTAAAAAATCATTAATTATCCGCTGAAAGAGATAGTTCATAAGCATTTCAATATTGCTGCTAAATAATTAAATTGCTCATTTTCAGACAAAAATATTAGCCTTACTATTATAAGCTCCATTTAAACACAAAATATTATTTTTATGAAGAACTAAAATAAATGAAAATGCTAAACAAGTGCTTTACAGGGTGGGCGAATGTTTTGATTATTTTAATCACACAATTATACACATGTTACTATTATAGTAACATTTTACTTCAGAAATTTGTTCATGCAAAAATGATTATCATGTCCAGCTGTGCGATTATCAAGAAACTTGAGGGCGATTATGACATAATTACCCAACAAAGACGAAATCATGCAAAATGTCGTCGTTTTCACGAAAATAAAAAATGGCCGAAGAATACCTGGTAAGCAAACATTTATACAAGCCCATGCCTTGGGCAATTATTCCTTCCACTGGATCAATAATCAACCGAAATCCATGGTCAACCATGTATTATTCTAATAAAACAAAAAACAAAATTGTTGAAAAATGAAAAAATATATACATGATTTAAAAGACGTCCAACATTTCTAGTATACATTGTATTTAATAATCCCAAAACACAGGAGAAATCCAAATGCAAGACTCAAATTTATTCATGCTCAACGAAGTTTTAAAGAAACCTTTCGATTATTTTATCTATTTTGATTATTTGATTTGAAAAGACAAAGAGGAATCTATTTTACATGATAATGTTGGCAGCAATGGAAAAACACAAACTATTTAAAAGACAACAATACCCAACAATCAGTGAGTGAGTCAGTTATTTATGATAAAATTCACAAAATAAATATTGCCCTTATTGAGCAACTCATCAATAACATGTTTACTCTGCATTACATATTTGCTTTTCAAAATGCCGTGATCCAAAGAATTTGAACAACAATCTAAAAACTGAACTTCTGGACTATATAACACTGGTTTTAAACTGGATCACCCTGAGTCATTCCATTCTCAATTGTTTGTTTTACTCGAACAATGACAGTAATTGACTTTTGATCAAGATTAAAATATGGGTCATCAATGTCAGCAAAGTGTGTGACTTGTCCCGGATAATAATTGATGGCCTATTTCTTGATTGGGAGACATAATGAGGAAAAATTTGATGAATAATATTATTTTTTTTTATCAATCAGTCACTTTGATACGGATGGTATTAATTTTGTCCAAATAAGTCCTGGCTAATAACTTGGTAACTATGGAAACATGGATGATGTAATAGGTATTAATATGTGAGAAAAATGTGATCATGAGTCTGTGTTCTGTGTAGACCAGTACTCTGGACATTTTATCAAGACAAGAGAATGTGCGCCTAGTGTGGCTTGAACCTATTACCTCTTCAATATGAGACACCTTATCCACATGAGTCCTTTCGCCCTCAGACCCAACAAGACAGAGTCCTAAATTGCTCACCTGAGCATTAATGATCCTGGAATCATTTGTCCACTGCTTGATAAATATTATTTATAACTTATTGATGCTGAAATTTAAACAAGATGCCACTGCGGCAAAGCCGTATTTAAGCCAGATTTTACATTTTATGATGTCATTTTGCAAACCTAACATTTGAGCAAGTGACCTAATTTGGAGAATTTTTGTTTAAACATCCTGCAGAAAAAAAAAAAATGTATTTTTTGCTTCAATTTTATTATACTTCAAGTGACTAAGATATCCTGAAGAAGAAAAACTTGAAAAAAATGGATTTCTGACATGGGGTAAATATTTCCCTAGATTTGACCTTCTGACCTAGTTTTTGACCTGAGGTGACCCATATTCACGACAACATTCAAGTATTCTGACAAAGTTTTATAACAACTTTATAACTTGGAATAAAAAGTTTAATACAGAATTGTTTTGCTTCTGCCTGATTGCCCGTCCTCCTGTAAAGCTGCCTGCCTGGTTTTGGCAATTCTATAACTTGTAACTTTTGTATAGAAAAAATTAGCTAATACAGGATTTCTATATAGTTCACCTAAACAAAACTAGTTTTGTACACCATATGAAATAGAATCAAACTTGACCTAGATGTAATGGAGAGAAAAAATTCTGACCCAGTTTCAATGATATGGGACCAAAATTATTGCCTCTAGTGTTAATAAGTTTTTTCTTAGATTTGACCGAGTGACCAAGTGTTTGACAAAACATCCACGCTAAATCTTACTTGACTATCATGTTAAAAGGACAAACATTCTTAACAGGTTTCATTTTTGATTTGGAACCAAAACTGGGGCATCAAACATTTGTGAAAAGCCCACCCTGAGAACTGCGTATATTACATATTATTCTGCCTCAACATTTCAATCATGGCCAACCGACGCGCAGCCCCATCATCAGAGTCTGAGTCACCTGCGGTGCTTCTCCTTAAACCTCTACCAAGACTTCCCATGAGCACATTCAGTGACCTTCGACCACGGGGCCGAGACTGGGGCTCAAATACCAATTGGTCAGTCTTGTCTCCCTGAACATCATGCTGAGACTGGCTTTCACCAAAAGAGTGTTTGTTTCTCAAATACAGACCACTGCTGTTTGCTGAGGATGCCTGAGATTCCATGTAAGTTTCCTGAGAAAAGTTATTGCTATGTGGGTATAAGGCACTTTGCTGTTGATGTGGCATGTCCTGAGCTCTTTTAGTACTAAGAGTATCCTGTAACCTCCCCCTACCAGCTGAATGCTGCACTATCTCCCTAGTTAATCCTGTAGGTGGTCTCCCTTGAGCTGACTGAGGCTGATATTCTCTCCCTTGAGGTGGATCAACAGGCATTTCCCTCCCCTGACCAACTCTGTAACTTTGTTTACCAAGCTCTTGTATTTCTTCCCTCTGTCTGAGCAGTTGTATTTCCTGGTCAGTGAGACACGGCATCTGAGTTGGTGATCTGAAATGTTTATGAGGGGACACAAGCACAGATTTGGGCTTTGCTTCAACATTTTCAGATAGTGGCGCAACTGGGTTCTGAAATGCTAAACCTTGATAATCCGTGGATTGGCTATTTTTCTTCCTATTTGATCTAACATTAACATTCGTTCCAGCAGGCCTCACTTCAAACTCTGTTATGTCAACATGAGATTCAAAACCTTTCGGGTCTTGCTCATAGATTAAGGCACGCATGAGACCTCCACCTGAGAGCTCTGGTCCATCTTGAGCATCCAATAGCTGTTCTGGAGATCGATTATAAATGTCATGTGAGTATGATGGTGCCACTGATTCATCAATACAATTCATTGGCAGGTTTGAAAGTTTACCTGAATTCATGGCTTGAACAGTTTGTTTTACTAGATCATCATCAGGTCTGGCGAGAAGACTCCTTCGACTAGGAATATCAGCTGTTTCAATACTAGATGAACTCTGAGATCTAAGTAGATCAGATTTTTTTTCAGGATAATTTCTAGTTAAAGAAGGAGGTTGAGAAACTGAGGAATTTTCTATGGCAAAGTTTGCTGAAGGAACACTAGGTGTTGCTGGTAGAGATGAAGTGGACGGTTTACCAGTGGTGTCTGAGGGTGGTTTATTCTCCCGAGTGTGTTTTTCCTGGAGATCTGCAGTAAGAAAATGTTAATGCAACAATATGGACAAACTACTTATTAAACAAAGAGTCCATTGCTAAACTATGGATTCTATGCTGATAGTCCTAGAGCTTTATATAATTTGTCATCTAGATAGAAACTGCAACTAGTTATGATTATATTTCAGCAATTTATTGTAGAACACCATATGTATTCAAGATTTATACTTTGTTCATTTCTA
Organism: Mya arenaria; assembly: GCF_026914265.1. Classification (NCBI taxonomy): domain Eukaryota; kingdom Metazoa; phylum Mollusca; class Bivalvia; order Myida; family Myidae; genus Mya; species Mya arenaria. Next base: position 1,782,535 of record NC_069124.1, read on the forward strand.
CCCAAATTAAACATTCAAACTTTGACAATCTAAGTGGCCAACAGACTGATACTGGAAATTGATAAGTGAAATAGCTTGTCAACAGCATATTCATATTAAGCTCAGGTTACTGAAAAGGCTTTTCAGTTTTTAATGAAAGCAACTTACATACCTTACTGTCAATCAACATTTTTCACACAATTATTTCCACTTCATTTCCCCCCTACCTTTCTTCCTTGAGCCAGCATGCCACAATGAGTCTTTCGAGTAGTACACATTTGGCTGCAGAATTCCAGAGCAGTTTTCCCGAAAGCCATACATGTCTTTATTTTTCTCTGAGGGATGGGCAATACGATCTGGGCGCGTATAGGAATTCATAAAGCAGCGAAGGTTTTGGAAGGCCATGGGCAGCAGATGGGACATTCCCTGAAATGAAATGAGTAAAATCGATCACCTTGAGACATAAACTATACATCAATATTTACTTCCATGTGTGGAACAGTGCATCTTGTAAACCAGAGAGAACACAATCCAGCGAGGCTGCACTGATTTCCCAAGCAAAAGTAGGAAACAGTAGGAGCTTTACAAAGAAGGAGGGGCATTATAACCTATTGTTCATCTAAGTGCTTGACAAGATTAGGAAAGCAAGCTATTAGCAAGGAAGTCTTTGGTTGCTAAGATAACAGGTGGTTGCTAAGGAAATTAGACGAGGCCAAGTGATGTTAAGGAATATGATTATCAATAGGAAGGCAATCCATTGTCCAGGCATCTATTGCTTTCTACGAAAATATGTGGTTACTAAGGGAATTGATGGTTTTGGATGTCCATGGTTGTTATGGGAAGAGATGGTTGCTAGAAAAGCAAACTGCTGCTAAGAAAGTCATTAAGAAAAAAAGACTGTTGACAAGGAAGTGTGTGGTTGCTATGCAGTCCAAAGGATGCTAAGAAAGTGGTGGTTGCTATGGAATTAAGGTGACTTGAATAAAAGTAATGGACTACCCGGTAGTAGAAAAATCTACATGGTATTTATCTCAGCTCTGGGCACAGCAGTTTTTGAGAAAGGTTAATAAATACTTTCCAAATATAAGTCTATGTAAAACAAGGAAAACCCAGGGCAGGGCCTATGATGTTCCCAGGAGTGTACAGTAAAGAACCACTAGGCAATGATAAATACCAAATAGCTAAGCTCTAGGCCAGTTTTTTAGGAAAAGAATTTTTGAAATTTGAAGTCCACATGTAACAACTCGTTCCCCATGGTGGCCATGTTTCTTAACAACCTAACACCATTTAAAGGATTTGGTAGAGGGTCACACATGGAACATTCTGTGAAATTATGCGAGCCTTAATGTCAAGAACAATTTTCATTAGGGAGTTTTTCATGTAGACTGATAGTGAAAATAGCCCCATCCCCTGGCAGCAATGTATTTTATGAACCAACAACGAATTGGGAAGAAACTCAGTCAAGGAACATTTGTGATATTATTTTGAAATCGGGCCAACAAGATCAAAGTTTTCGATTTAGTGAATACTAGCCTTGCCCCCTGGAATCTATGTTTTAATACGAACCCGAACCAATGGCAATGAAAGTTATGCATAAAACCACTTTTTTTTAGGAGCTGGTAGTGGACATTCCAAAGGAACATTCTAGTGTAAGTTCAGTTGAAATTAGTCTAGTGGTTCTGCAGGAGATATACTTTGAAGGAAAATGTTGATAATGAACAATAACAGACAGTGATCTATCACTTTAGCTCAATAAGCTTAGCTAAAAAGTATGAAAAGTAGTAAAATCAGGGCTGGCTTGAAGCTTGCAAGTAGATAGCATACAACTTTTGACTTGTTGAGGCAAAAGACTAATTTCTGACTGAATGAAGGTTATTTCACTCGCACAGTCATCATACCAAACCCACCAAATATCTTTCAGCATCTCCGTCACTTGCATCTCTCACATGCATCAGGAAGATATTAACGCCGGCCACATATTCCTCAAGCATTTTCTCCATAAGGATTGAGCGGAGTTCGAGCAGATGCTTCACATTCTTCACTGCAATGTCGATGAGTGCTGGCCGTGGCGGTCGTTCCAGCCAGACCTCTTCATCCGCCTGCAGGAATACTTCAGCATTTTACCAAATGTAACATTGTAAGTTAACAAGATTATTATTGTATAATCAGTTCTGATTTCTTTGATCATTTTAAAAGCATTTGACTGGGAATTCAGGCAGGATATTGTACCCCAATAAATAAATGGTATTATAATAGGACACTTTCCTGACATCCTGTATCATGGTGAGTTGGCTTGTAAAAATGTATCCACAAGACAATGAGGTCCAGATAGATTCATGTTTATCCACTGAGAGACCTATAACATAATCAGTAGGGCGCTCCAGCGAACTATTCCTTTCCCTATATGCCTTCTTTTTTTTTATCAGATTTGGATCACTAACATTTTGCATAGGAACACACCATATCTCCATTTTCTCCCATGCGTATGTTATTCTGACCTCAATATCTGACCCATTTCCAATCATGCAGCATTCCAGATTTTGTTACTCTTGGAAACTCTGATCCCTGTTCAATCATAATAGCCATAAAATTTCACCAATATCAAACCCTTGTTCCAAAAATGCCGAAAAAAGGCTCAACAGACTAGCCTACAAACCTCCTTGCAGTTGTGCCTGACGACAGCCCATGTCACCTCCTCATTAGAGAGCCCAAGGTGTTTAATAAGGCACGCAGCCAGCGACTCTGTATACCGAGGCCAGTCATAATGGTTCCGCAGCCGATACACAAACACATTCGCTACCTGCCAAACAGAGCAGAAAGATACTGAACAAATTGGAAATGTTTGTTCTCCATTACAATACACAGCAGTTTATATTCCAATAAGTTACATGTATCTCCATCACTTGCTGTGGAGTGAAAGCCATTAGGGTCTATGTGACATTAAATAAGGAAACAGATAGAACCTTTTTGCTTTCAGGCTTCTTAATGTACTAGTGTTGTAACAGTACGTAAACATTTGGAAATGTATGATTATAGAATTATGTTTAGTACAACCTTTGCAAAGTATACTTCACCCCTTCATTGCCTATAAATATTTTCTACGTATAACCATTGGCTTAACTTTAATCTTTTGCCAATTAAGTTCCAAAAGTATAAGATCAAATGATTAACTTTTACATCAAAAGAAAAGAGTAAAACTTTAAATATTAAACTACAGTCGAAGCTCGCTTTGTCAAACTACAAACTGACTGCAAGACGAAATCCAGTCTGGATATGAATGGAACAAGAGTGTTCACCAAATCCAGCCTGGATATGAATGGAACAAGAGTGTTCACCAAATCCAGCCTGGATATGAATGGAACAAGAGTGTTCACCAAATCCAGCCTGGATATGAATGGAACAAGAGTGTTCACCAAATCCAGCCTGGATATGAATGGAACAAGAGTGTTCACCAAATCCAGCCTGGATATGAATGGAACAAGAGTGTTCACCAAATCCAGCATGAATATGAATGGAACATGAGTGTTCACCAAATCCAGCCTGAATATGAATGGAACAAGAGTGTTCACCAAATCCAGCCTGAATATGAATGGAACAAGAGTGTTCACCAAATCCAGCCTGAATATGAATGGAACTAGAGTGTTCACCAAATCCAGCCTGAATATGAATGGAACAAGAGTGTGTACCTGAGTGTCGAATACATTTACAAGGTCGACACCATACTTGTGATGTAACATATCGGACACCATTCTACAGTCATGAAGAACCTGAAAACACAGTTGTTTGTTTGTATATGAGCACACATAGAAATTTAAACCAATGCATGGCTAGGTAACAGCTCAGACAAGACAAAATACTAGGAATTTTGACTAATGATTCTAAAGTGGGACTTTAACCTACAGATACTGGTTCTTGCAAAAGAAACAGTGTCTAGTCATGGTTATCATTTGTGCCAAGTTATTTAAAAGTCTTCTTAAGAATGGTCAGGTTAAAGCCCAGACAAAATAAAAACCCTTTTTACAAATGAACCTTCAGTACAACCTTGACCTTCGGCCTACAGACATAGGTCTTGCAAAAAACAGATTGTCTAATCAAGGTGAACATTTGTGCAAAGATATTTAAAATTCCCCCAATGCATAAAGAAGTTACAGTCTGGACAAACGAAAAAACAGTGCATTTTACCAAAAAACCTTTAAGTGTGATCTTGACCTTTGATGTGAATTTCGTAAGATACACAGCATCTTGCCATGGAAAATATTGTGCCTAGTTATTTAAGATTCCCTTAACTCATCATGACAAAGTACTAGGCATTTTGACAAATGACCTTTTAGTGTGACCTTGACATTTGCTGTACAGACCTGGGTCTTGTAGGCGACACACCTTATGTCAGTGCCCTTATTTTAAAATGCCTCTATGCATGGTAGAGTTGCAGCCCAAGCATGAACTGGTGAAGCCCCCCACCCTCCCAACAGACATACAATCTACCTCAATCAAATACCTTTCCTTTCGAAAACTTTGTTAAAAGGAAACATTTTAAGTTAAGGACTGTCAACATGGAACATTTTGACAATTCAGCAAACCTTCAGGATTTCTTCATTTTCCAAGATAGATGTTAGGCCCCCGTCAAAACAGGCTTTTCCCATTCTCAGTACATCAAATAAGAACACATGACCTCCGGCTTGTATCTAAAAGAACATGGAAAAAAAGTCTATTTCATACTCATACACCTATTATAAAAAATAATTTTTTTTTTTAATTTTTAAAAGCATCTAATTTGAAGAAAAAAACAGGCCCTTTCAATAAGAGTCTTAGTTGTTCTCAGTCATAAATAAAAAATATTTAAGTGTCAAGTTCTCCTTACTTTGCTACAAATTTGTGTGAATTGATCATGAGCTGTATCAAAACTAATTACAAAGATTAAAAAACACAATAATCAACTTTTAATATCAAAGAAATACAGTATAGGTCCCCAGTAGGGGTTTGACATTAATAAAAGATAGATAGAAGTAATCAACTTATTGCCATTTTAACAAATGACCTTTAAGTGTGACCTTAACCTTTGATGTACAGACCTGTCGATGTCTTGTAGGCGACACATAAATGTAACGTTTATACAGATTTAAGATTATTGAAATAAAAACTATGATCCATTCATGAAACAGGCCCCTGGTTTTTCTGATAATATCTAAGACCTAAAATAGCAAACAAGAGCAAACAGACAGATGCCAACATCTGTTTTTCTGAGTGGAACATGGTGAATTACTCAAGACCTAACCACACAATGGATGGACTGTGTCAAACTTTGTTAAAGTTAACAACATTGTTATTGGCACTGAATAGAGTGCTCTTGTATGTAAATAATACAATCACAGCTTAAACAGTTTTATCACAGTTTGTAAGAAGTATTGGTGTCCCTGAAAGGGTAGTAAATATTTAAAAGTAAACAATGGTGACTAACAACGTTGTGGACTTTCACAAATTTCTGAACAATCTGCCCATAAATTGGTTAGTTCCATTACTCAGATGAAAGGCTCATTCAAATTCTGACTTTTAGGGAGGGCTTTTAGAATACTTTATGACAAATACTTACGTTAAAATTCTGGCTTGTTCATCCAAAAGTAAGATTTTTATAACTGTTAAGAAGTCGCGAAACTCTCTAAAAGGATAAAATCACACATTGCCAAATCAGAAGAAGCGAGCCTTGCCTGAGATTTTACATACATGTATAGATTGTTTGAGAAATTGGATCTTGATGATCTCATGCGTAAGGAACTGTCGCTATCATTTTAAAACGAAGATCAGAAGAAAAACCTTGGAACAAATTAACTGTAATAAGCCTAGCATGTATCACAGTGTTTAATGTTATTGCATTTCATAGACATTGAGACAGTGAGGTTTCCAATAACAACAAAATGACATGCATTTTAAATGTCAAGCCAGTCTTAGATAACCTGATATGCTGAATAGAATAAATAGCGTATGGATATATCCCAATCATTACAAAACCATATTAAAGCTGCATTACATAATAAATTGTAGAGAAAAATTGAATTTGCCTGCATATAGAGCACCTTTAATAAAACAACTATGAGTATAAAAAAAGGCAATAGGCGGTCTCTGCAAAAAGGACTGTAACACTAGGACGAGGGCTTGAATCCTGCTGCCAACATATTCTTTTTTTCTATTATCTTTTCTATTTCCTTAAATGTCTTAATATCATAAGACGACTCTTTTTCCATTTTTTTTATACTTCTTATCATTATATTACACAATGTTCCTGACTTCAAAGTGGTTGATGATGAACCTTTCAAGGGACACTTTATAGGTTGATACAAATTGTTTTAACTCATTTAACTAATGCATCAAACAAAATAAAAATGCATCAACATATATTGTGTCCCTTTAACTTTAAATACCACATTATCATCCAGATCCCAACTGAACCATTAAAATATCTGATATTCTCAAACAATAAAATACATGTAATAAGCCAATAGTAACCTGAAGCCAGCTTAGCTTGCCTTTCCGACCAATTGAAACACCCTGCATTGCCAAGGCAACCACAGAAAACTTCTGAATTTCTTCTATCTGAAAGCAAAACAACATCTTAAATTTATAACAATTCAAACATTACATGGTAACTGGTAGCGAAGGCATGTCATGCAATGTTATGTAATATATATATGACTAGAATATTTAAGTGGTCATTCAATACATGATTTATTAAAGAAGTTTTCTTCATTCGATGAAAACAAGCCTTGCCGAGTATATCAATTTCATATTAAATGACCCTGAATGTGATATTTGATTTAAACAAACTTTAAAATGAGCAAATTAAAAAATCAGAAATAATGAGGTCATCGCAGGGAGCTGTGCTTAATTTGCAAACTACATTCAAAAGTCACATTTAAAAAACAAAACAAAAAAAAATGTACTTATTTTTAAACTGAATCATGTTTGTTTTTTTGCACAAGTGAAAACAATGTCATGGGGTTGGGTAGCCTTGCTCTTCATCAGCTGATGTACAACGTACCCAAAAGAAATTGTGCATATTAAGATGATTATTAGCATTTTTAAAATGTTTGATATATTTGTCTCCGTATTTGTTGAATAGTCCTCAAACTTTACTCAAATTTACCGCTGGAAATTACATTCCCCTAAAATGCTTCTTTTTGTAAAAACTAGATGCCAAAGGGCAACATGTCAAGCCTGTCGAAAGAGCCTTAGGCACAATATTTAACAACTGTACTAGTTTGGTGAAGATCAGAAAAGAAATGGATGCTCTCTTGGGTTCACAACCTGGGCTATTACAATTTTGACCATTCTAATCTAGTGATGCATGTGGGGATGTGGCTGGTTTTTGATAGAACCGTCATTAAGGCAGTATCTCACTATCTGTTTGAGTTAGTAAACATCGCGTAAAAAATGGAATATTCATAAAAAATTTAATGAACCCTCTTTTAATAGTAAAAGCGAAGCAAAAACCAACTACATTCTCTGAGTACAAGTTGTCTCTCTTAATTTTCCCCTCTTTAACAAGGAAGGGTAAACACTGCCCTCTCTGAAATCTCTCTTCGACTGTAATTTTCACTAGGCTACAAAAGCAATTTTAAGAATTTCAAGGGCCATTATCAAGTCATTCATGGTGATCAAACATGCCGTGCCAGAAGAACATAGTAATGTATTGTCAAGCTGTAGCCTGGACACTGTTCAGTATGGATGGAGACACACACACAAGGGTTAAACAGAACCTGCGGGTGGATCTGGCTGATTTAAGTAAGGAATTGAGCTCTCATGGATATCTTATTGTTGTATAAGTTTGATTAAGATGCAAACAAAACAGGTGGCTTTATTGCATTCAAAATCAATTGTTTACAACCCATGCATGGACAATAGACACTGAGCCATTCCATAAGATCTTCTGGCCAATAGGGCTAAACACTAAGGTCATTTATAAACAAATATGATCATAAAGAATACCAAATATTACAGCAAAAAAATGTGAATTATTAAAAATACAAGTATATAACAACAGTATGAATGTCCTTACGGCTTGGTGGAACAGTGTGCTGATCTTGTTGATGATCGGCACAGAGTCAGGGTCGGAATCACTGGCAACCCCTTCATCGCCCGAGGAACCCACTACAGATGAGAGGTTTGGTTTCATTTTCATTTTTTGTTCGTAAAATGTATTTGAATGTATAATTAAATGTTAACTTTTGACTTTTTATCAACAACACCACTAACAGTTTTCCACTTTTTTTTTTTGCTAACTGAAATGAGTTGTATATGGCCATTTTCAAGTTTGCCAATGAGTACCAAGGGACTCTAGGTATTGTTTCAAACAAGAGGAAGGACTGTAAGCTTGTATTATTATGTACTGACAAATATTTTTAATCCAAATACATGAGACAAGTTTGATGTCATATGTGTCCTTATATATGAGGCTAGTCTGAAATGAATATGTGTCCTAACATATCAGCTTAGTTTGATGTGAATATGTGTTCTAACTAGTGATGAAACGATTATCCAGTACAATCGATAAATCGTCGCTGACAATGCTAAGTTGGCGACAATTGATAGTGGTTGTCCAAAATCGATGTCGCCAATGTTACTTCCGGTAACTACGTATTTTAATTACGCGGTAAAAGAAGGGTACATGTCAATTTTTCCATCCAGTAAATTCTCGTTGAGTTCATTTTAACAAGGGAGGTCAGTCTCTTACACAAATGCGGTGAATGTAAACACTTTTGCTTAAAAACTTACAAGGTCTCCCAAAATAAATTGTTTTTAATTGTATATATATTTCATAAAACCCCAATAGTCGGTCTCTATGGTGTAGTGGGTCCGATCTTACCTGCAAATACCGGGGATCCCGGCATTCGATGCATTCTTTTTTTGAAACCTTTTTGTGGTATCGTTTGTTATTAACAAATTTACTTTTTTATGAAGTATTATGAAATTAAGATATTTTGATGAAATCTTCCATATTACAGGTTATTGAATGTTAAGCTGGTTCACAAATATTCAATATGTTTTTACATGGATAAAATGCTAAGATAACTTACTTGATGCGGTGTGCATCATTTTGCAATTGATGTGCAATTATTTAGTATGTGTTTTGTTTTTTCGTTAAGACAGAAAAAGGTTATGGATATTTACTAACTGTTGCAATAAGCACGACTATAGCATCACACATACTGATTTTAGATTAAACAATTTAAATGATCATGATTATACTATGTATATAGAATGTATTTCCTAAATGATTATATGAACATTCGATTCTTGTCCGATATTAAATCGAATTACTTGATCTGATTCGATTCGATTATCGATAGCAAATGGACTCCGATTTTCAAACGCTAGTTCTAACATATAAGACAAGTCTTGTGTGAACATGTGCCCTTATATATGACAGATTTGAAGTGAATGGCTGTCCTTATATATGAGGCAAGTCTGATGTGAATATGTGTTCTAACATATCAGTTTAATTTGAGGTGAATATGTGTTCTTACATATCAGCTTAGTTTGAGGTGAATATGTGTTCTAACATATCAGCTTAGTTTGATGTGAATATGTGTCCTAACGTATCAACTTAGTTTGATGTGAATATGTGTCCTAACATATCAGCTTAGTTTGATGTGAATATGTGTTCTAACATATCAGACAAGCCTTGTGTGAACATATGACACAGCTAGTGTTCCCTTGCAAAGTTCGTAGACACTCCAGAAGCAGTTTGGGCAAAGCTTGTCTTCCCTTGTGAAGTTCGTAGACATTCCAGAAGCAGTTGGGGCGAAGCTAGTGTTGAAGTGAATAGCTGTCCTTATATATGAGGCAAGTCTGATGTGAATATGTGTCCTAACATATGAGACAAGTCTAATGTGAATGTGTGTCGTAACATATGAGACAAGTCTGATGTGAATGTGTGGTCTACAATACGAGGCAAGTCTAATGTGAATGTGTGTCCTAACATAAGAGACAAGTCTAATGTGAATCTATGTCCTAACATACGAGGCAAGTCTAATGTGAATATGTGTCCTAACATACGAGACAAATCTACGTAATGTGAATGTGTGTCCTAACATACGAGGCAAGTCTAATGTGAATGTGTGTCCTAACATACGAGATAAGTCTAATGTGAATGTGTGTCCTAACATACGAGACAAGACTAATGTGAATGTGTGTCCTAACATACGAGGCAAGTCTAATGTGAATGTGTGTCCTTACATACTAGATAAGTCTAATGTGAATGTGTGTCCTAACATACAAGATAAGTCTAATGTGAATGTGTGTCCTAACATACGAGACAAGACTAATGTGAATGTGTGTCCTAACATACGAGACAAGACTAATGTGAATGTGTGTCCTAACATACGAGGCAAGTCTAATGTGAATGTGTGTCCTTACATACGAGAGAAGTCTAATGTGAATGTGTGTCCTTACATACGAGACAAGACTAATGTGAATGTGTGTCCTAACATACGAGATAAGTCTAATGTGAATGTGGGTCGTAACATACGAGACAAGACTAATGTGAATGTGTGTCCTAACATTCGAGGCAAGTCTAATGACTGATGTGAATGTGTGTCGTAACATACGAGACACGACTGATGTGAATGTGTGTCGTAACATACGAGACACGACTGATGTGAATGTGTGTCCAAACATACGAGACACGACTGATGTGAATATGTGAACTAACATACAAGACAAATCTGATGTGAATATGTGTCCTAACATACAAGACAAATCTGATGTGAATATGTGTCCTAACATACAAGACAAATCTGATGTGAAAATGTGACCTAACATACAAGACAAATCTGATGTGAATATGTGTCCTAACATACAAGACAAATCTGATGTGAATATGTGTCCTAACATACAAGACAAATCTGATGTGAATATGTGTCCTAACATACAAGACAAATCTGATGTGAATATGTGTCCTAACATACAAGACAAATCTGATGTGAATATGTGTCCTAACATACAAGACAAATCTGATGTGAATATGTGTCTTAACATACAAGACAAATCTGATGTGAATATGTGTCCTAAATAAATTATACAAGTCTGATATGAATATGTGTCCTGTTTACAATTTCTTTTTCAAGGCAAAGTTTGTCTTTGCAAGACAATTATAAATGAAGCTCATATTCAGACAAGCCAACAAGATTGGCGCTGAGCAATTGATACTGTTTTTCTGTTATTCCTCAGTCAAAATAGGGGCAACTATAAAGGCATAGTTAAGGGGCTGACATGTGTGAATCTCAATTTTCAATGAATAACTTATCAACATACTGTCATCCAGCCTGGCATTTTTCAGTAGCAGCGAGGCTGGGTCCAAGAACCCTAGCCTTCTCAGATGTGCCGGGGAATACTTTGGCTTCAAAATAGTTTGCCCCCTGTAATAAAAAAAATGTTTGAGGAACTTTGACAACGTATTTTTATACAGTAAAGGAAGAAGCATTTTAGATAAATTAACTTCCTTAAAATGTCTTGTTAGCTTTTTATGTATTATTGATATACTGGTAATTTGGACAACTTTCGCAGACAGCTGACAAGTAAGTTTTGTAAAAAAATATTCTTATAACCTGACAGTCTTTTCATCAGCAAGAGCGTGTTTGCCTTTATTCTTAGACACATCCTCCAGAGTCACAACTGAAAATAAATTATGGTACAGTAATGAACTATGCTCTCGTCTTCATCATTCACAGGTGAAAATGAATGGTACAGTCATGTAAAGCCAAAAGCCATTTAGATAAATGCATTTTTCTGAGATTACTTAAAGTATATTCATACATATCAAAAGGTGACCCGCTAACTGGTCAAGGATACTTGTCCTGTGTAAGTAGATTAGCTTCTTACAAGAAAAATAAACAATATAAGATCAAGAGCAATCATTGACTGCCATATCCCCTGCTGAATTAAGTACAGTATCATCTTCGCCTTCTGACAAAGGATTTACTAACAATTAAAAAATGGACAATAACTAATAAAACAAGAGCCGTCGTAAGACAGCGCGCTCGACTACGCGGCATTGACTTAGAAGTGAATACAATAAAGATGTAATATTACCAAGTTTGGTCCCTGTATATGTCAAACCTAACTAAAATTATTCGGTAAATTATGAAGGTGCCTTTGATGCTGCCCTCCCACCAGCCCGCCGGAATGATGACGTAAGTCATTCAAATATCTTTATTTCCCATTATTGAAATGTGGTTAAGAATTACAAATATGCCTTTCAAAAGAAATAAAAAAAAATAAGTAAAAAAATTCAAGGGCCATAATTTGTATTTAGGGTTAAAATGGAGTTATGTTTCTTGTTGTAAGATGGTCGTAAATAATTTTGAATTTTATAAAGTGTATTGAATGAACGGTAAAGAAGTTTTTTTTATTAAAATCCCAACTTGCCCTTAACTTTTACTTGCCTAAAACTTTAAGCTAAGTCAATCAGGGGCCATAACTTGTATTAAGGATATGGAGTTATGTAACCTCATTGGGTGATGGTCCTGAACAATTGTGTGAAGTATTAAGTCAATTGAATGAAGGGTATAGAAGTTATTAATAAATAACCCAACCTGCCCTAAAACTTTAACCTAAGTTCCATAGTCAATCAGGGGCCATAATTTGTATAAAAGACAATATGGAGTTATCTAACCTCATAAGGTGATGGATCTGAACAACTGTGTGAAGTATTAAGTCAATTGAATGAATGGTATTGGAGTTTTAAGTGAAAATCCCAACTTGCCCTAAAACTTTAACCTGCCCTAAAACTTTAACCTAAGTCAATCAGGGGCCATAACTTGTATTAAGGATAATATGGAGTTATGTAACCTCATTGGGTGATGGTCCTGAAAAATTGTGTGAAGTATTAAGTCAATTGAACAAAGGGTATAGAAGTTATTAATAAATATCCCAACCTTCCATAAAACTTTAACCTAAGTTCCATAGTCAATCAGGGGCCATAATCTGTGTAAAGAATAATATGGAGTTATCTAACCTCATCATGTGATGGCCCTGAACAACTGTGTGAAGTATTAAGTCAATTGAATGAAGGGTATTGGACTTAAAAATGAAAATCCCAACTTGCCCTAAAACTTTAACCAGACGCCGACGCTGGGGCGAGTAGTATAGCCCACCTATTCTTCGAATAGTCGAGCTAAAAATACTGCACCCAGAGTAATGGTTCTTGTGCACTGCACTTCTCCTAAATGAGATCTGTTTATGACTTTTGAAGTCAATACCTCAAAGACATTTAAGTTATGCTCCAGACAAAATTAACATACGGTAATTTCTCAAAAGATACTGCAGCAAGAGTTAAGTTTGTGTGCACAGCACTTCTCCTCAATGAGATCCAGGGTTCGAATTTAGACTCGCATACTCGCAAAATGCGAGCGACATTTACAAATTGCGAGTGACTTTTATTCAAGCTCGCAAAATTCTGCGAGTGGCTTTTTCTAGACCACAAAATGTTAAAGGGAAAGTAGAATAAACATGAACTTAACTCCGCTAGGTAGTCGAGTGTAAACAGCATATAAGTGGCATGTTTACACTACCAGTATAAAGAAGACAGTGCGGAGTCCCGCTCTAGTAAGTTTTCAAAAATAGAACAAATACGGAAAGGCCGAGTTTTATCTCGAATCTTTCCAAGATGCTCCGAGGCGTGCATTATACAAAGTGAATACGAATGACGTAATCACCTAGCTCAATCATTGGCTAAATTTAGCGCACTATATGTAAACCCCATCATCCTTAAAAGTTTGAATATATTTTCGCCCAACTGTCAAAATGAATACAGTAGACTTCGTCGACCGATATATATTTCATGGTCCAAAGTATCCACACTACATTTACTGTTCTTTTTTTTATTTCAAATTTATAATGTTATTGATTTTAATACTTACAGACTTAATGAAATCTGTAGCGTGCTTGTCGAATGGGTATTAAATTACCCGAAGGCGAGGGTAAATATACAAAGTGAATAATGTCAAATTATTGGACAGCTTTGTTATCAAAAAGCTGCCAGCATATGATGAGTCTTTCCGTACCCCGCAAATAGAATAAGCCATCAATAAGTTCTAGTAGTCGAGTCGCTCAAGATTGATACTTTTTAATATTCATAATATGTCTTAGGTGTAAATTTCTACTTAAATTAGACAATATTATAAGGGAATAAAGCAAATAATAAAATTGCAAGTTGATTTTTCATTTTGCGAGTTGCCTCAAAATGCACTCGCAAAATTTTGCGAGTGCTCCTCAAAGTTAAATTTGAACCCTGAGATCTATCTGTATATGAAGGTTGAGATCAATAACTCAAAGATTTTTCAAGTTATGCTCCAGACAAGATTGCCCAGACAGTGACGCACACACATGCCTACCATTACTATATCCCCTTTAAATTTCGGCCTGGGATAAAAATACACATTCTTTAAAATCAATTACCATAATACATATACAGATATGATGAACATTTTATCATTTAAATTGGTCTAAGATAAGCAAGCCACAATTCTTACACTAGTGCTTCACATCAAAATCTTGCAACAAGCTCTACTCAAAAATCAGAATTTTATGGAGCCCAGAAAGCATTTCACTGGTGCTGAGCTTGTGGCCTTGTGCTTTTTTCTACCACTGTGTACTTGCTACTGAAGTCAGTAAATTATCTCCCCTGGATATAAACCTAAGAACAATATTTTTAAATCAGAATGCCCAATTCTCATGGATATCAATATTTTTTCCAGGCAAAAAATGCATGTAACTTACTCGTAGCAATCTCATCAGCATAATAATGTTGAAGACCAATCAGTTTCCTTTTGGCGCCATTTTCAATGCACTCAACTGAAATAAGAGTTACTGGTTTGCATTTCCTGCATAAACATTTGATCAGATGGTTATATGTAATCGCCATTCCTTTAAAACTTGGACAGTGATAGGTTGAGCCTCAAAACATGATAAATTGGATTGATTATTAAATTGGAGACAACATTCCTGCAGTCAAACAGTTTCAAGTACTCTTGGTTACCCAATACTAGCCTCAAAACCAAGGGTCAAGCGAGGAAGCGACTGGTATCATTTTTTTAAATTTGCTTTTCTTTTGACTTGGTCCAGCAGCCAAAAAAGCCAACGCCAAATGCTCTTTCAATGAGCTATAACGAAGGTCAGACAACCAAGTTTAGACAAATGTGTTCCAAATACATATAAGTATTTTTTTCAAAATATATTTGGCATAGTCCTGAAAAAGGTTGACAATGTAAATAATATAATCATATGCTATCCAAATTTAATGCAGAATCACTGATTTTAGTTCTGACAAAGAATGTTTAAAAAGCAGTTTTAAATACACTGGCTTAAGATTCTGTGTGTTATTGCACACTGATCTTTATACATGATTGATACTGATTTGTTTTTTTGGACATGCACACAGCATAATTTTAAAGCTGATGCAATTTTGAGGGGCTAACACTAATGAACCAGTCAATTGTAACCACGGCCCCCCAAATCTGGGGGCATTTGGTGGGGATTTTACCAGCAGTATGTCTCAGCAGGGCAGGGATTTTACCAGCAATATGTCTGCGCAGGGCGGGGATTTTACCTGGACTTGGCTGGACAGAAAGTCAAAGACTCCACTATTCCCCAGATCTGGTCGGTGGCGGAGGGCCCGTGCCCCCCTAAGCTGGCCGGCAAGTAATATATTTTGGGGCACAACTTTATTAATTTAACCGTACAAATAAGTTGTTTTGTCACAATTTAAATTTTATTTAAGCCTTTGAGCAAATAAACAGTTGAACGTGATTATCGAGTATAGTCTAGTATACGACACGAAAAAAGTCTCTTGAAAATGACATCGGGGCTCGAACATTCAATAATGAAAAATCGGCGCAACATTTAACACAGACAGCTGATCAAAAGTAAACAAATATGGCTGCAGTTATAATACGCGTAAATTCACTGTTTTCAGAATATATCATACACCAGAAATATAAGTTGTTTTAAACTGTTAACATGTGCACATTATATGTTCATCATAAGACATTGCTTTTAATAATGTCATTGTGTGTCAACAAGATATGTGTGTGCATGATGTGCATTGAACAAAAGTTTAAATTCAAAACGTTGCCGCCTTCAAACTTTCAATTTCGGCCTTTATTATCGTCTAGTTCTCAGAATTATGCAAAGCCTTTGTTAATTAAAACATCATAATTTATTTGAAACCCTTTTTGGAATTTGTTGTCAAGTTGTTTTTACTTCAGTTAACTTAATTGACAAAGACATCCGAAGTACCTACAGTATCGTTGAGTGCAATCATTATACTGTAGGTTTATATATCATTTATTCTACGGCATATATATATGTGTGTCTCAGGTGGACGAGTGATTAACGACTTAGCCTGTTAATCTGTCGACCAATTCCCCAAACCGACAAGATATCGTTGTTGTTTTTTGAAAGGATTATCTTAGATCAATAAATGCTATCTTTTTAACTCAATTGATCTGCCAAACATCATTGACAGTGAAGACAAATGTTAATTCCATGTCATTATATGATTTAGTTCTGGCTTCCATAACTTTAATGTTGATATTTATTTTTTTGATGTTTACTACACATTAAAGTTATGGTGTAACCCCCATACTAAAGTCAACCAGAATCAACCGAGTATGATGATGCAATTGAATGACTCTGCAATCACATGACCATGATGACGTCGATGGATTCTATTTATAGCGTCAGATTCACATAGTTCATTTAGTTGAAACAAATTGCAGTAAGGTTGAAAATACCTTTTGATAAGTAAAGACAATTAATTTATTCCAAATTTGTTTTTTAGTTATTTACTTATTATTCGAAATAACAGCAAAATAAACTCTACAATTGTGAGGTCAAATCTAGGTCACATGGGTATTTTCTGAAAATCTTGATATCACGTGATTAAATTTGAACATAATTTATTTATTCCTTCCTTTTGTAGCACTAAGAATGATTTTTTTTAAAAAGCTGCGTTTTTCCTCTATATATATTGGCTGCCTTGCTGCGTTTTATACCCTAAAACCATATTGCAGCCTGCGTAAATCACTGCGTTTTATACCGACCCCACAACTATGACCTAGTTAAGGAAAGCTTTCAATCGGATTTATTAATATGATATATCAACTATCTATAAAGCATTTTTTTGGTTTTGAAAATGTGTGAAATACCAACGTGACATAAAAATGTCACGAATTCTGGTAGGGTTTGGATACGGCGTTCTCTTCAGCGAAAACGTCCCAAAAGGTATAAATATATAACATGTTCGCTGAAGTTCTTTAGCTATATATGATAAAAATAATGCATTCAAAAAAAGTTTGATATGTTTATAATTAGTTGTGCCCCCCCATTTAGAAAGTCCTCAAACCGTCACTGCTGGTGCAGAAGTTGGTTAGAATTAATTCAGTAATTTCTTCATGAATAAGAAACTGCGTCCGCTTGCTTTAGTTACTTAGTTACAATCACTTAATAATACAAAAAAAATCACTCAATAATTCTCACCTTAACTTAGAAATATAAATCAAATTTAGAGTATACAGAGGGTTGAATAAATAGAAAAGTATCCGAAATTCATATTGCGTCCGAATTTTATTCACGAATGGAACCACGTCTTTGTTTAGCAGGTGATAGATGAACAGTAAAATACCTTTTTCAAGAGAAATCTGCCCATTTTGAGTACTGAAAGAATGGACAAATGCGTTAATAACATCTCCTTCGTGAAGAACTATCTGAACTTTTCGTCCGACGTGCTGATCCATTTTTGGTAGCACACAACAATTGCAAAAGAAATTGTCACAACAATTGCCAATCGTAACAACTCGGCCATCTCCGGCAAGCTTCGAGATAGACCTCGTAAATAGTAGTAAGGATATACGAAAGTGCGATGCCGCTGCCGGCGATTAACACCGTTTTTAATCCGCGTAAAGAAGGCCAATTGTAACAACAAGGAAATGGATTGTGTTAAATTAAATGTGCTTGTTTAAGAGAAAATATTTATTGTAACCTTAAAGAATGTTCGTTTTATGAATATTTAGATGTTTCCTTATAGTTGAAGCACTCTATTTCCTCTAGAAAAACCGTGAGCACACAGAAAATGTACTTGACACTCTTTGAAATGATCATACGGTTCATGGCATGTATGAATCATTACATCGGATTAAATGCATGCATGGACTAAATCTCAACATTTTCTCAACAGTTATAGGAATACCCTATGAAATGTAAGTTTTAAGTCATACTTTGCCGTGTTGTTTTTCACACCATGCCTTGCAATTAAAACAACATTACTATTCTGTAAAATCATTGATTGCATTGTGCAGAGTTTTGTGGGTTGTGGTAGGATGGGTGTGAGCTTGGCACCCAGTCAGCTTTACCAGCTGAAATCTATGCATGCCTTTACTTCAGCATTATTGGGTTTGGGCTGCAGATTTTTTTTTGTGTAAACAGTTCTGTGGGATAGGGGTGGGGCGGTGACTATCCATGCAGTAAGCTCAATTGTTAGAGTACCAGTACAACGTTCATGTGGATATGCACCAGACAATTGTAACCACGCCCCCCCCCCCCCCCCAGGTCTGGGGAATAGTGGGGACTTTGACTTTTAGTACAGCCAACCCCGGCTAAAATCCCCACCCTGCGCGGACGATCCAATGGCAAAATCCCTGCCAAATGCCCCCACACCCCAGGGACTCTAGGTAAGGTCAATTCCCCTCCATATTTTAAGCGAAGATAAAACCACCGCATTCACCCAGCACTGCAGGGCCACCTGATAGGTAAAACACGGCCCATTTCCCCGGGTTAACCCCAGTATTCCCCTAAACCTGGGGGGGGGGGGGGGGGGTACAATTGACTGGTGCACTAAGTTGACAGTACTTGTCTTAAAATTGTATTTGTTCAAGGCAGATCATGCTTCACTTTACCTCCTAGGCTGTGGATAAAACCCACTCATTAGAAGTTTCCTTACACATTATCTTTGTCTTAATCTATAATTATTAGTCTCAATATCATTGAGTAAATTGTCATTTTTTATTAAAAACAACAACACCAAAAGAGTAACTGATAAGATACTCAACCGATTTACTCAAACAAAAAAGGACAGTCATTCAGAATAACTTTTATTACATCATTTGAGAAAATAAACTCATACAATCAACGAAATAAACATGCATCTGTAAAATCACAAGTCATGTTATGTGTTCATTAAATTTAACTTAATAAAGAAAATAAATATTGGTTGCAGTAAGCAATGTGCATCACTTCTAATAAACATTCCAACAGACTGAAAAATAAATCAACACAAATGGAACAAGAGATGTTAGTGAAACATTTATGCCCCCTTGGGAGCCAAATTGTTAGTAGGATTTGGACACTTAAATAAGATATGGACAATCAGAAAACCTTTTTTCAGCTTACAGTCACACTGACCTTGACCTTTGACCCACTGACCTCAAAATCAATAGGGTTCATCTGCTGGTCATGACCAATAAGCCTACCTAGTATGAGGTCCCTGGGTCAAAGCGTTCTCAAGTTATTGATCGGAAACCGTTTTTCATGTTAAGGTCACACTGACCTTGACCTTTGACCCACTGACCTCAAAATCAATAGGGTTCATCTGCTGGTCATGACCAATACACCTACCAAGTATGAGGTTCCTGGGTCAAAGCGTTCTCAAGTTATTGATCGGAAACCGTTTTTCATGTAAAGGTCACACTGACCTTGACCTTTGACCCACTGACCTCAAAATCAATAGGGTTCATCTGCTGGTGATGACCAATACACATACCAAGTATGAGGTCCCTCGGTCAAAGCGTTCTCAAGTTATTGATCGGAAACCGTTTTTCATGTAAAGGTCACACTGACCTTGACCTTTGACCCACTGACCTCAAAATCAATAGGGTTCATCTGCTGGTGATGACCAATACACATACCAAGTATGAGGTCCCTCGGTCAAAGCGTTCTCAAGTTATTGATCGGAAACCATTTGGTATTCCGACCGACCGACAGACAGACAGACCGACCGACCGACCGACCGACCGACCGACCGACCGACCGACATGTGCAAAACAATATACCCCACTTTTTTCAAAAGGGGGCATAAAAACTGTTTGCAAGTCAGCTAGTATCTTATTTTATGCCTTATCAGATTGCTATATGCAAGCTGGAAGCTTACAAAATCACTCTTAAGTCTGTTGCCTAAGTAGAAACAAGTATGGACATCCTTTTCCTGAGGTCAAGAGAAAGTATCTTGGAGGTCTTGAACTCACAACCTTGAATTTGAGGCTGATCCTCTAGACCACTTTCACCTTTTCACATTATAAAGAGCCCAGTTTTCAAAATGGCATTTGCAAGGATGTGCCCTATTAACAGATTTTCTGAAGTTTTAAAAATTGAACTGAACAAAATAGTTCTCCTTTATTTGGTCTGCCGATGCTATCTGTTTCTGTTTTTGTAGTTATCTTCCCTCCATAATAAAGGAAAACCACTTTAAGCGTAGATAAATCCTTTACCATATTACCCTTTTAAAATATATGTTCGGATTTATTTAATAATCACGGACCAACAGATGACTTTTATCTTTAACTTCACATCAGTATGTGTAAGTCATCAAATATTTGAGATGACAAGATTTTCCACTGAACGCTTCGTTTCCATCTTGCACTCATTTTTCCAAGGTAGGCGTTGCAGTTGTGTTAGATAATTTCCATGCATTGCAGGTCAATCCTCATACAATGGCATTTTTGATTACATTCGGATTCCAGTGCCTGAAATAGAAAACAGAAAATACAACAGTAATAGGAATTATATTTTCAGATCAATTATTTTAAAAGTCTGTACAGCAACAGAAAAGTATTCACAAAACATTAAGTGCAACACCAATTTAAAGCTGCATCCTCACAGTTTTACTGTTCTGACACCTTTTTTATTTTTGTCTTTAAATGAGCCAATTGGCAATTATTGTGCAAATGTATGGAAACCAGTGATATTAGATTGCTGACATAATATCAGATCACAGTCTTTCATAATTATACAAGTTTGAAAATTTGGTAAAAAATGCTTCAACTAGTCATATAAGGTCACACATAATAGAATAGATTTCAATTGTTTGGAAAATATTTGTTTGCTATTCCTTTAAGCCATATAATTTATTATATGTGTAAATTTAATTTAATTACTCCTTTGGGGTTTTGAAGAATGACCAAGAAGAACTGTCAATCTGTGAGAGAGCAGCTTTTAGCTCTGTACGTGTGATCGCAATGGCGGATAGTCGCAAAATTTGAACGAGCGCAAAATAAAATTAATTTTTAGCAAATTCGTCTCCCTAAAGACAAAACTTTACTGTTTATAGTGATGGACAATATCATTTGTGTTAATTGATAAGATGCTGTGATTAAAAAACATCGATTGTGCAAAATAACGGACTTAAAAACGAACATTTGTGATATAACAAAGAGAACAAAGGATTTTTCAAAAGCAAAGGACATGCACTTCGGACAGTTCGGATATTTCGGATGAACCCAACATCGGGCTAGTTTAGCCTGTGGGTTAAAATAGCCCGATGTAAGGTTTCTTTTGTTTTGTTTTTCTTCCCCAGTGACAATAGTTAAAACAGGAATACAAACATTATCCGGGATGCCAAATAAAAATAAATCTGGCAGTAAGGGTGGGGGTGGAAATCAGCAAAGTAACAGCCAGCAGACTACACTACAGCAACAGTCCCCCAACCCCCCTCAGATGTTTATGAATAGTGCTAGTAGTAACACGTATACTCAAGAATTGCTGGGACAAACAAGAGATGTGCTTTATGGACCGAATCCAGGGCACCTGAACAACATTAACATGACAGACAATGGCAATGGATACATGTATCAAGTTCATCAAAACGCAGGTATGAACCCAGGAATGCAACATGTCCAGGTTAACCAGCCATTAACCCAGAACAGTCTGAACAATAGTGTACCACTACAGATCGGACCAACAATGGATAACGGGATTCCCCCATGGGCGGCCTCGCTGTGCCAGCAGATGAACAATTTAACATCGGTTATTGAACAACAGAATAACAAATGGCAAAACATGGCCAGCAACGTAGGCGCCCAAAACGAACGTCTAATAAAGATCGAATCTCAGCTCTCCGAAATGAGTAGTGTCAAAACGTCTATAATGAAAAACAACTCGGATATAAACAAAATCCAGTCCGAAATGAACAATATAAAAACCAAGATAAGTGATTTTGACTCAAGTGTGCAGGAGTACAGTAACATTTGTGATGATATAACAAGCAATACAAGCGGTTTCGATATGACACTGAGTGAAATTGAAAAAAGAATGGCACGCCTTGAAAAACAACAAGAGGACATTAAATTAAGGCAAGACAAAACGGACGAGAGGAGCATCGACACGCAGTGGAGAACTATGCGGGAAAATCTAATTTTCTCTGGGATACCAGAAATCAACCATGCCACTTTCAAAGAACGGGGCGAAGATTGTGAACAAACAATTCAAAACATCATTAAAAATGACATGAACGTTGAACGTGAAATTTTATTTGATAGAGTTCATAGACTCGGCAAGTACAATAGAAACCATCAGTACCCTCGCCCTATTATAGCTAAATTCACTTTTTACAAAGACCGGGAATACATTAGACAAACAGCGCACTCCTCACTTGGAGGAACCGACTACTATGTGAAAGAACAGTTCCCGCCAGAAATAGAGTCCGAACGAAAACTACTATACGGACCAGCAAGGGAAGCCAGGGAAAACAAAGAAAACAAAGTGAGGCTTGTGAAGGACAAACTGTACATAAATGGGCAACGCTATGCTCCGAAAGAGCGCCCAAATAACCCGTTGAATCGCCAAAATGAACAATTTCGGAGTGACAACAACTCATTCCAACGAACAGCTCGCTGGAGCTCCAATGTAAACCAGGAAGAGAGAACCCGGTGGTCAAGGACATTCACTCGCAGCCAACCAACATCGGGCTGGAGGAACGCAGAAAACACCATCCCTCTGAGAAACGCGTTTGCCGCCTTAGGCACTGAAACACAGAAAGGCATTGAAACGCCCCGCCAATCGCATGCAGGGAAAAAGAAAGCTACGTCACCACTAGAAAATGTTGATACTTTCAAGAAGTACAAAGAGAATGGCAGCCACTCTGATTCAGAGGAAAATGTTGAAAGCACCGTGTTGATAGACTTGGTAGTCGACTCACAAACGGACACCCAACCGCCTCTAGAAGGTCAAGGTGAGCAATCAAACGAGCCGAGTGCCTCAGCAGAAACGTCTAGTGGTACGACAGACTAGTGGTACGCCGGGAACGGCTATAACAACATTGACAATAGTCATAAACAGCCGAGAAATGTTAGAATTAAAAACAATGCTAGCTTTTTCACATTGAACAATGTACAAAATGATTTCAAATTATTGTCACTAAATGTTTGTGGCCTTGCGACTAAACTTTTATGTCCTGACTTTGTATCTTTTCTCCAAGGCTATGACATTATTGGCTTACAAGAAACGAAAACGGATGATTCAGATGATATACAAGTGCCAGGCTTTGAAACACATATTTTCAATAGAAAAAAGTTGACACGCTACCGCTCTGGTGGTATTGCAATATTAGTAAAGGAGAAAATATCTAAATATGTAACTATAGATAAAAATAGTCATTCGGATGTTATTAAATTTTTCACCATATCACATAATCTGTACGGAGACATAAATAGCCCAAATTCTGATTTAAAATGTGGTGTTGTGTATATACCACCCAGTGGCTCAAGATTTGCAGTAAATGACCCTTATTTTGAAATGCAAAATGAAATATTTCGTTTCTGTGGAGATGATAAAAATATATTATTATTTGGAGACTTTAACTCTAGATGTGGTAGTATGAATGACTTTACTATGCTCGATGATTTTATATCTGAACTTTTTGATCTAGAAAATATTCAAGATGAAGAAGCAGAAATTGTACAGAATTTTGATATATGTGATATACCAATTACTAGAAAATGTATAGATCAGAATGTAAACAATTATGGGAACCAAATGATTGAATTTTGTAAAAATAATAACACTTTCATATTAAATGGCAGAATCAACCCAGATTATGACAACCCAAAACTTACATGTAAAAATACAAGTACAGTAGATTACTTTATATCTACATCTGATGTATTTCAAAATGTTATAGAGCTCAAAATTCTAGATTTTTGTTCCCTTCTTTCCGATGTACACTGCCCAGTAGAGCTTAAGCTTAAATCTAAATATACCAACAGCCCAGAT
Organism: Mya arenaria; assembly: GCF_026914265.1. NCBI lineage: Eukaryota > Metazoa > Mollusca > Bivalvia > Myida > Myidae > Mya > Mya arenaria. The sequence continues at coordinate 1,806,826 of NC_069124.1, forward strand.
ACACAAACGAAAGCCAACAAAGACTCAACAACTAAAATTAAATACTGGGACCAGGAAAAATCAGAACTATTTAGCAACAATATAGATCTGACAAAAGTAGCTGAAATGGAGATGAAACTTGATAATTTAGGAACTATACACAATATTGATCAGACATCAGTTAATAACATCACAGATGATATTGCACATTTATATACAGATTGTTCCAAGGTAACATTTGGCAGAGTGAAAACTAAGATTGCTAAAGAAAACACATATAACTATAGAAATCCATGGTTTGACTCAACATGTATAAATACCAGAAATAAGTATCACAAAACAAAAAGAGCATACAATAAATACAAAACACAGGCACTAAAGGAGTTATTGAAATCAGTAAGCAAGGAATACAAATGCACTCTCAGAAAAGCAAGAAACAAACACAGTGAAACAAAGGTAGAAAGATTGAGGCAACTTAAAACTAAAAATCCGAAACAATATTGGAAAATACTTAACAGTGGAAACAAGGGCAAATCACCAACAGCTTCCTTAGATAGTTTTTACAATTTCTTCAAAACACTTAATGAAACAGATAGTTATACAAACACACACAATGAAAATGAAACTACGGAAGAAGACACTATCACAAACAACAACAATATCAACAACATCAATTATGAAATCAACAACCCCATCACTGAGGATGAGATCCGAAAAACGGTCCGACAACTTAAGAATAGTAAAGCCCCAGGCATTGATAACATAGTAAATGAACACATCAAATGTTCACTAGACATCATGATCCCTATATATGTAAAACTTTTCAACATTATACTTGATACAGGAATCGTTCCCGAAAACTGGACAATAGGACTAATAAAACCAATATATAAAAATAAGGGAAACCCACAGCTACCTGAAAACTATCGACCAATCTCATTATTAAGCTCATTTGGAAAACTATTCACATGCCTCATAAACAACAGACTAAATAAATACGCTGAAAATCACAACACTATTCATGAAACGCAGGCTGGATTTCGAAAGAACTTTTCAACAGTAGACAACATTTTTATACTCAAAAGTCTCATTGATTTAGTTCATGCAGAAAAGAAGAAATTATTCTGCTGCTATGTTGATTTTAAACAAGCATTCGACTCTGTGTGGAGAATAGGACTGTGGCAAAAAATGGCAAATGAAAACATAAATGGAAAATGCTTTACTGTTATTCGTAGTATGTACAAAAATATAAAGTCAAAAATAATCACTTCAGAAGGCTCATCAGCATTTTTTAACTGTATGGTTGGAGTACGACAGGGTGAAAATTTATCACCGTTCCTATTCAGCATATTTCTGAATGATCTCCATAACTTCCTTGAAAATAAAGGAGTGAATGGTATACAAGTACATAATGGAGCAGACATATACTTGAAACTATTTATCTTACTTTATGCGGACGACACTGTCATATTCAGTAATAATCAATCGGACCTACAAAATGCTCTCGACAGTTTTAAAGACTATTGCAAGGATTGGAAATTAAATATAAATGTAAATAAAACAAAAATTATGATCATTTCGAAAGGACGCAAACAAAATAATCTGTCATTTAAGATAGGCCCAGAAGTGGTTGAAATTGTTGATGAATATAAATATTTAGGACTATATTTTACCAGATCTGGAAGCTTTGTTAAGACAAAACGCTATATTGCTGACCAAGCAACCAAAGCCATGTTTGGCCTACTTAGAAAAATCAAAACACACTCGTTACCATATGATATACAAATTGAACTCTTTGACAAAACAATAAAACCAATACTCCTATATGGCAGTGAAATATGGGGCACCGGAAACTGTGATATAATTGAGAGAGTACAGCTTAAATTTTACAAATACATATTTGCGCTGAAAAAATCCACACCATCATACATGATATACGGAGAATTAGGTGTAACACCTTTGACAGTTGATATTCAAAGTAGAATGGTATCATATTGGACACGAGTCATGGACAATATCAACAATAACAGTACCACAAAACTATCATCAAAACTCTACCAAGTCTTGCACCACTATCATTCAACAAATCACTTAAAAATACCCTGGATAGAAAACATCAAAACAATACTTTGTCATAGTGGATACTCAGGAATATGGTACAGCCAAAGCTTTATTAGCAGTAAATGGTTAATCAAATCTTCAGCACAAAAATTCAAAGACATATTTATCCAACGTTGGTATAGTGACATTGAAAGATCAACAAACACAAATATATACAAACATTTAAAAACTGAATTTAATAGAGAAAAATATATAGATATACTACCAGCACACTTATGCAAATCATTTATGGCATTTCGCACTAGAAACCACCGTCTACCAATTGAAACGGGCAGGTGGCATAACATCCCAATATACGAAAGAAAGTGTAACATATGCAACAAGTTAGGAGATGAATTTCATTTTATTTTTGAATGCATTGTATTTCAACAAATGAGAAAGAAATTTATCCATAGAGATTATTTATCTAGACCAAGTTTTGTTAAATTAATACAGATGCTTAAAATACATGATTCCGAATTAAGAAATGTAGCAATTTTCTGTAGCAAACTAATACAATACAAACAATAGTAAATTGACTAATTACTCTGTATACGTTAAATACGAAATGGAATTGTAAACTTACTTGTGCATACAATCATACCATTGTTTTTTGTTGTTCTTTTGTGATGCTCTCTTAATCTCCTATGAGTTTGATGAATGGCATGTCCACACCTTAAGATTTGTATTTACATGTATATATGTATACTCCCAAGGTGAGAACTGCAACCTGAAAATAGAAAAAAATATGAACTGTTTATAGTCATATGTATGTTTTGCAACCATACAATTCATCTATTGTATTTGTCGAATAATTTGTTACCACGTTTGTAATGTATAAAGTTATAAAAATTATTTTATGACAAAAGCCTCTGTGACGATGATATATGTTGCACCATGTCTAACTGTTTAATGATTGTACATGTATATAAAGTTAATTATTTATATATAACTTGTAGTTATACAGCACTTGATATTGTAGATACATGTAATAGGTTATTATTTAATGATCGAAACGTCTGTGACGATGATATATGTTGTGTCTGTTTAATGATTGTACAGGTATAAAGTTAATTAAGATATATTTCGATATATTAAAAAAAAAAAAAAAAAAAAAAAAAAAATATATATATATATATATATATATTTATATAATAATAATAATAATAATAATAATAATAATAATACAAAAGTTATTTATATATTTAAAAATAAAAACAAACAATAAATCGAAATCAAATTAAATTTTGTATTATTATGAAAATTATTTGACATGTCAACAATTGTAATCAGACATGGTGACGCAATCTTCATGGGCAGGCTGCCAAACTATTTAGAAATTGATTTGCTGAACAGTATAGCGGTAAAAACACAAGAAAACAAATAAAAGAAAACTTACCTTATTGTTAACCTCTTCTAAAGATTAGCCGGATTAATCCTTTAACGGTTAATCCTTGTAGTTCAATCAATTTTCATTCACACGTAAAATAACACGTTTTTCTAAATCGGATTTCCTGTACTCAAATATGATGCCGCATCAAGTCTGGTTACACTCAACTAAATTGAGGAGATTAGTTTTTTTGTTGTTTTTTTTTTAGTGAGCCAAAGTTGTTGCCCTTTTATAAATTGTTCGAAACATACATTTTGTTTTTTGTTTTGTTGTTTTTATATTTTTATTTGTCTTCTACATGTACGGTACTCTATTACTATAATATCCTTTTCCAGAACTTATCTTAATTTGTTAAAACATAACAAATAAAAAATAAATAAACACCTAATAAATAAAATAGTCGTACCCTATGTGTGAGCACGTGAACGTAATATTGTATATTTTTTGTGTATATGCTAATGCTGCCCTATATTGGGCCTTATGCTTATAAGAAATAAAAGTTTGAAAGTTTGAAAAGCTCTGGACTACTAGTAAATTAAAAAATATGAAATGAAATTGTTATCATGTTTAAATTCATCTACAATGTTGATATTTTAATACTGTCAATCCTTGTTGGTTAATTGTACAAACATGCAGGAACTTTTTGGCTTAAACCAATAGGATTCTTGACTGTTAAATTATTGTCTGCATTTCGAAAATAGCACAACCATTACCTCATCTGTGATTTTTCATTAGAACAAGCCGGGAATCAGAGTCAGCTGCACCCCTGGTACCATACTCTTATCTGAAATTGACAATAAGATTAAAATTTAAATGTCTGCATTTCATTGGCACAGTAAAAATGTCGGCATTTTTCAATGTTTCTGCATCATCACCACTGGTGGATATCATAGAATTTAGTCTTGAAAGAAATGTGTGCTGGTTTATGCGTTCAAACTCATTTGGTTAAACCAATAGAATGAAGATCTAATTTATTTAGAGAACTATATTAGTGAACAGTGCCGAGGCATTCAATTGTGCCATTACATTAAGTTGTTCGATACCAACACTCACGGACATATAAACCATACATCCTTGGTTAAAAGAATGTTAATTTTAATTATAAAAAATTAAAGTTAATGATATAAAATGTATGAGATAAATACACTGAGAAAGAAAGTCTAACCTATTATCGATCTAAGTCAGATTCAGACTTATTTGTTATTAAAAAAAAAATCAAATAGAGTATTTGTTTTCTTAATTTTTGCCACTGATCACTGGAGCTTCAAAATTGTTATTTACTATATTAGAATATGTCAAATGAAAGAAGACTTTACCCCACCCACTAAGAATTAATGACATTTCCAATTAGTTTCTCATTAGGGCTCTTTTAAAACTATTTTTTATATTTTATTAAAATACAATAAGTATAAAAATAACACTTACACACAAATAAGTGGTAAAAGTTCGCTCGTCATTCTGTCTTTGGGCTAACATATCTCTTGGTTGTTTGAACATCTTCTTGGTCGGCCATTCGCCTTATTCCAGAAGCCCATAATGCTTTGCGACAAAGGTGACTTCCGGTTTATTTCCGTATTCAATTTCCTAGTTATCGATACGAGTGAAAGGAAGAGCATAATTGGCAAAATAGATCGATAGGTGAGTAAAACATGTTAGGAACATCAGGTTATACATTCTTCTATAAATATCTACCGTTTTTTGTAAATGTCAATGAAGTTTTCGACGTTTATACCCAACTTCAGTACACATTTAAGTGGGTGGGGTAAAATAACAAATATAATGGTAAAGACTTTCATAGTAGTTCTCAAAGACTTCAAATACATATTGGTTGTTATGAAGTATGCATTCAATCGTGGTTTGTTTAGTTTGTTATTAAATTAAATGAATGATATGTTGCAATTAGTGTGAAATTGTTAAAATCTGCAACTTCAAAACAGTCAAATAAATAAAGCTTAAATGTGATTAAGAATGGCATTTAAATACTGACTGCTGTGCTGTATATAAACAAATATGCAGGTCTTAAAATAACAGCTTATTAATATTGTACTAGTAAATTGTAACTATTTAAATATCTGACTGATATTAAAGCTGCACTCTCACAGATATACCGTTTTGACAACTTTTTTTTTTTGTCTTCGACTGCCAATTTATGCAAACGTGTAAGAAAACCAGTGATATAAGACTGCTGACAAAACATTGGATCGCAGATTTTCATTTTTAAGTAAATAAAATAATTTTTAATGCATTTTTCTTAAACCGTTAGTAACGCTTTTAAAATTAGCTATAAAATAATAATTTTTAAATGGAGATATGAAAATCGGTGATCTGATTTTTTTTGTCAGCAGGCTTATATCACTGGTTTGCAGATATTTACGCAGAAATTGCCTCTTTCCAAGAAAACAAATAAAAAAAGTTGTCAAAACGGTATATCTGTGAGAGTGCAGCTTTAACAGTTAAGAGTCTTTTATATTTTTTCTGGCTAAGTTGGATGATGATAAAACTATTTATTTTATTTCAGAGATGTACATTCTGGATGTTTGATTCCGCCAAGTTGATGCTCAACAGGAGTAGGCAGTTGATACCATTGATCTGATAGCACCTGCTTTATCAGTGGTTTTACAAGAAAAATTTGTGCAAAACACAAGAGACGGAATCGGTTCAAGAACAGAGATAAAATAAATGAAGTGTGTCAATATAAATGAAAACTTTCCTTGACTGCAAGGACTAAAGAAATGCACACAAGTGACATAAATTTAAATGTTTGGTACAAAAAGTAGACATTTAGAACTTAAAATTATGACACAGAATGTGAAACAACACTTTATAGCCGATAACAGTCGAACAAGAGATTTTTCAAAAAGAAGCAAGATGTGGTTTTTTAACCCTTGGCAACTGAACCTTTAAAGGGATTATTGCATACCAAGGACAATTTATTGTTATTGAATTATATCATGTTTAATGTTATTATTAAATTGTAAAAAATACCGTTGTTATTAATATGATTGTCTATGATCTTTTTATTCCAATGACTGTGTAAACTCCCATGGTTAATATTAAAAAGACATAAAATCGAGTTAACGTTTGTGGGCAATAACTAGCCACCCGGTTAACTTAGTTTGTTGGAGCACCGTGCTTTTTCTGGCAGCCCTTGGTTTGAGCTTTTTCCTATCATGTTACTTTAGTATTGTTATAGTCAATAAGCCTAGGTGTCGTTAGCGCAGTACTGTAGGCCGAATATTTTCTTGGCCCAAATTCAAACAGCCTGGAGATTTAAATGAAACTTGGTACACATGCAAATTTCCAGAAACAATAGGCCCATGTCCAGCAAGATCATACATAATATTTCAAGACTTGAATGATTCAATACATCTGCTCCTATTTATTTTAATTTTCATAACTAAAATTGTTCATCATTGTAAATACAGTGCTCAAGTTTAAAGCTGCATTCTCAGACTGACCATTTTGACAAAAAAATGTCTGAAAACCAGTGATATAAGATTGCTGATGGAAGATCAGAAAACATTTTTACAGAATTATCTTGACCGTTTTGACAAAAAAATGTCTGAAAACCAGTGATAAAAGATTGCTGATAGAAGATCAGATAACATTTGTACGTATCTTTGTTTGAAAATGGATATATTTATGGTTAAAAAGCGTTTCTAACGCTTTAAGAAAATGGAGTCTTTTGACAGTGTTTCAAACAACTGAGATCTGTTATTTTGTGAATCATCTTATATGACTGACTGAATTGAAGGCAATGATATCAAAATCAGTTAATCTGTAAGATTGCAGTTTTAAAGGTGCATGTCCATCAAGGTCAATTGGCAGGAGATCTCATCAAATTTAATGAAGAATCATACATTCAATGATGCAATTCAACTTATTCATTTTGATGAGAATCAGCATTTAAAGAAGTTACCATGAGCTCTGATTTTTTGCTGTGCTTTTTTATGACAAATTTATCATTTCTGTAGAAAATGTCTGACACTATCATACAAATTGTAGCAAAAGAAACAAAAAATGGTTGTACAGAATTAATGTTTATTTAAATATCTATAAAAATAGTTGTTCATATAATAAAACATTATGATGCACATTGTAAATGTAAAACATAACTAAAGTACAAGGACATAAAAAAATATTTAATTTTATATATTTATATGATTTTTGAATAATAATATTTCTTATGATAACAACAATAATAATAAGTGTTGAATACTAAGCACTTAACATATTATACAATGTATGAATATCAATAATAACAGTCAAAAAACAGCAGTTCAACCAACAAAAGAGATCCAACAAGTACTAGCAATGGGAATCAAACCAATATGACCCAACAGTGATTCAAATAACACTAGTTGTCTATCACACATTCTGTCCAACAAGCAGTCCAAACAACACTGGTGGTCCAACCAACACTTCCAGTCCAACCATTTATAATTGTTCAACCAACACGTATGGTCCATCCAATATAGCGGCCCAGTAAGCAATAGATGCCAAACCAACAATAGCATGTCAGGTACTAGCTGTCCATCACGTTGCTACCAATCTAGCAGCCCAACCAATTGTAGTGATGTTCTTCATTGAAAGTATGATCTCAGAAGGTAACATCAGCATATTTGAATCATATCTGTAAAGAAAGGAATGGAACATAAAAAGCATATTTTTATAAAAAAGTAAGTTACTCTCAGACTTTTTTATGAATGGGTTTTAAGACAATCTGGAACCCGATTTAATTCCAGGCCTGGGGGTTAGTCCAAATAATTGTATGTTGACAGATTTTTTTTTAGATTTTTGATATGGCAAATCCTTCACTTGTTAGGGATTGGAAGAATCCCGTATAACACGTCTATTATTTTAGACTAGCCTGGGGGTATGCGACTAGTCCGGTGGCCATCACAGGGTTCTCAATAAGTTTCGGTTGAACTGTCTCAAATAGTAAAGTAACCGACCAGCTTCTACTTATTCTACTGAAAATTCATTTAGTTTTCCAAATTTGAACCGGCCCTATTGCCATTTGAAATGTCCATTTTGGCCGGCAGCCGGTTCTTATTGAGAACACTGCATCATAATATTTGAAAATAACAAATCATTTAGAAGACTACACAGGTGACAGCATGACATAATTACTCTAAGTAAAATGTTTATTACATAGTAATAAAATACACACATCAGTATAAATATCAGAATTTATATTGATGATGATTTATTTATGTTCATTCATAAGACTATTAGTTATACCTGGTAATGTACATACAGATTCCTCATTAGATTATGACTGTCAGATAGTAAAACAGACTAATGTATTATTTGTGTTAATTTTCAAAACAAATGTTTTAGAATAGATGAGAATTTGTTGTTTATAATACTCCAATAAGAATAGTAACTGCAGTCTTTTCTGAACCATCTACCCCACCCACCAGAACTAACTGTCCAAGTAAACAGTCAAGCGATTTATAGCTCATGACATTCAAATAATATCACAATAATGTAATATAAACTCATTAAAATGACAAATCTAATAAAAATAAATAAATTATAACAAACCTGGAATGATAATTTGTCCGTATTTATCGCTGTTTTTGTACTTCGTCATATCCCGGAAATAAACCGGAAGTCACCATGCCGCAAAGGATTATGGTCTATTGGAAAGTCGAGACATGGACTATTTTCTTACGACCCGTATTATATCCGAGGCCATATCTTGATACTAGCCGAGGAGTTCCGATTGAACAATTGCGGGCGATACTATATATCCCGGTCTCTCCTCGTAAAATCCGGTCTCATAATTCCCGGCTCATAATTTAATTATGGCCCCAGGCAACGGATTGTGTTGCCGATGTTTGTTAAACTAATTTGACAATCTTATCTGCTTTTATATGTAACAAAATAGAATAAAATATATAAACATTATGTCTTAATTTATGCAATTTGTTATAGGTCTAAACTATTTATGCAATTTGTTAAAGGTGTAGAAATAGATGCGATGGCAATAAAAATGCTCATGTTTTTTTTTAATAAAGGATTGAGGACAGCTAGAATATGAAGTAACTTAGAATTGCACCTTTTAAATTAAGTTTTGTCAAAGTTGGTTTATTGTTCCTCCTCTTCTGTTTAAAAACAAACAAGCATTATATTGTTTAAGCAGTCCAGCTATGAGTGAGAACGGTTCTCTTTATAACATCCTATTATAGTAAGTATGCGTGTGCTAAGACATTAAAGCTACTTGATGAAGAGTATTTATTTGAAGTTGCGCCATTCTTAAGTAAGAAACACATTACTTCTCCATTTTTCGTTTATAATTTTTGTGCTATTCGCTAACATTAAATAAATTCGAATACCTTTGTCATTACTACACAACTTTAGCAGAATATATTTTATTTGTCAACTTGAAGTTTGCAATAAATCTCTAACTTGTTTAAGACATCTGACGCTGATTATTTTTGAATTTGGTTGTATGTTATTATCGTATTATTTCTAAACTTTATTAGAGCCTTTGCATAACAATCATTTATTCTATAAAATTGCCTTTATAATGAACAACCATATTTTTAAGGTATGAACCGAACAGAAGCCGTGCGTGTGTAATAAAACTCGCTAATCCGTCTATCATGTCCTTTACGAGGGATATGCGCTAATCTCTGACACGCGTTGTATAATGCATTTACACCTTTCATGGTATGACATTATTGTGTATTGTCATAAACCTGTTATGAAGAGTACCTTGACAAAATATAATAAGTATAATAATAATTAATAAACTACTGAAATATTCGGAAGGCTATTTTACAAATTTCAAACTCGTCACATGAAAGTTTGACTTGAAAATGGACGTTCCAAATTTCCCTAAAAGTTTTAAATTTCCTAAGAGATCTTTTGGCACTAAAAAAACTGAACACGGGGCATTCCGAAACTCGCAACCGAAAAAAGGTTTAGATAAAAACATGAAAATAAAACATTGACTCACTGGAAATCGAGTCCTTCAATGCTTACAATTGAAATATAATATCGACGGGAGGGGACACCCCTCCCCAGCCCACCCCTTCCGCGGCCCCAATGTCAATTTCCTTCCTACGCGCCTGTTAACAACAACCAAATGGACATGCCTGTTGTGTTTTTGCAATTGCGAATGCTGTAGTATTTTGTTTTAAAAGGCTGTGTAAATACAAATGTCAGTTTCGTTGTAAGTGAAATGAGGGAACATCTAGTCAGCTGTCGTGAAAATAAAAAAATCCGTTTCATAAAGAAAATGGAAAGTCGCGATCTCTAAGACATTCAAAATAAAAACATTCTTTTTATGTGAAATGCCAGAATTCGTCGATAGTTATTTGCGAAAATAGAACATGCAGGAACTGGTCGTGGCAATGCATCTCCTGTAACATTGAAAATCAATAGTTAAACAAAACAAAAATATTAGAAATCCTTAAGTACTGAGTTAACTTACAAATTTGATTTACATGTATTCATGCATTTATATTTGTATTACTATTATCAAAAGTATACTTATAACTGCATTTAATAAGGCTAAAAGCACTATGTGTTTGTTATTCATTACATTAATTTTAGTACATGTGCATATATTATGTCTTTATCTTTGCCTTAATTTATTATTTGTTTTATTGATATAAAATATGAAATAAATGGTGAAATAATTATCATCAAATATCTAATGTTTTAATCAACTGTAATAGGAATAGTAAAATTGACATTTCTGGGTATGTTTCACATAACTTTTTCCGAAATTTTCATCATCGTAAAGCTAAGCGTTGTTCTGGCGGAGTTGCTGTTTATTATAAAGACACACTTAAGCCCGGTATTAATATTGTACGAAATCATAACGATAGTATTATATGGTTAAAACTAGACAAATATTTTTTCAATCTAGATACTGATGTTTATCTGTGTGCTGTCTATTTATGGTGTGAAGGTTCACCGGCTTATGATGTAGTAAACATTGACTTTTTTGATGTGATACAAAATGACATTTATGATTTTGACCGAATTGGAACTGTGTGTTTGGTCGGCGATTGGAATAGCCGAGTTGGAGTTAGAAATGATTTTATTGTGTATGATAGATTTACTAATGATATTAATAATGATGACTATATTGCAGACGTACCCCTAGTTCGGGCCTCTCTAGACAAACATTGTAATACATTTGGCTTACGGCTTCTTGATCTTTGCAAATCCACGGGATTTCGTATTTGTAACGGCCGAATTGGCAATGATAATAATTGTGGGTCATTTACCTTTGCATCGAGAAATGGGTCGTCTGTTATTGATTACCTGTTGTGTAAGCAATTCAATTTTGATGATATTATCGGATTTAGTATGTGTCCATTCAATGAATGGAGTGATCATTGTCCACTAACGTTTTCGATAAAAATTAATTTTTCTTTCTGCGACAAAAGTAAAACGCAGTGCAATTTTGTTAAGCAGGTATGGTGTGATGAACTAAAAGATCAATATAGAGCGGGGTTAATATCTAAATTACCTGTGTTTAACACATTAACGGAAAATGTAAATATACAAAATAGATCAGATATTGATAATATAATACATAACTTTACACAGACCATTCACAGTATTGCTGATCCCTTGTTTAAAAAGGATTATATATTTAAAGAGAAAACTTGTTTTGTCGACAATTCACATTGTAATAGCAAACAATGGTTTGATGACGATTGTATAACGGCAAAACGTAATTACTCGGACGCTGTGAACATGTATAACAATTGTAAAACGAACACAAATAGAATACAAATGTGTACCTTGAAAAATGTTTATAAAAAGCTCGTTAAGCGTAAGCGAAAGTTGTTTAAAGTTGCCCAAGGCAAATGTATTGAGCAATTACGATTTTCTAATCCTAAGGCCTTTTGGAAATATTTTAAAAAAGCTAAGCAAAACAGCAGTGCTGATATTTCGTTGCAAGATTTTACCAAATATTTTTCAGAATTGAGTGATGATATATTACAAACTGAAAATGGTGAAGCCGAAGATTTTGTTAGAAATAATGATTTTACAAATACATGTGAGAGTTTCGAACCGTTATTGGACGGAGATATAACAGTTGCTGAAATAAATGCTGCTGTTAAAACATTAAAACGTAACAAGTCCTGTGGGCCAGATGCCTTGTTAAATGAATATTTCATAGAATCTATAGATATTTTGGGTTTACATTTGTGCGATGTGTTTAATGCTATTTTAAACAGTGGTTATTTCCCCGAAAGCTGGACTAAAGGAATCGTTATACCCTTACATAAAAAGGGAGCTAAAAACGATGTAAATAACTATAGAGGCATTACCCTAGTTAGTTGTATGTCAAAACTGTTTACGACGATACTAAACAAAAGAATAATATATTTCTGTGATGAAGCGAATGTTATATCAGACGCCCAATATGGTTTTAGAAAAGGTAGATCAACAGTTGATGCTCAGTTTGTTTTATTGAGTATTATACAAAAATTTCTTAACGAAAATAAACGTCTCTATTGTGTTTTTGTAGATTTTAAAAAGGCTTTTGATTGCGTTTACAGAAATGCGTTATGGCTAAAAATGTATAAAACCGGTATTAAAGGTAAAGTTTTACGAATTGTTAAAGATATGTATGAAAAAGTAAAATCGGCTGTTAAGGTGTTAAATAACTATTCTGACTTTTTCGAGTATGCCATAGGCTTGAGGCAGGGTGAAGTCATGTCTCCGGTTTTGTTTTCCTTGTTTTTAGATGATTTAGAACTATTTTTACAAGCAGATACGAATTCAGGCCTCACTATTAATGACCTTATAGTTATACTACTATTGTTTGCGGACGATATGATTATACTAGGCAACACAGTTGAAGATATCAATAGGTCACTGTCATTATTAGAAGTGTACTGTAATAAATGGAGTCTAGAGGTTAATACAAGTAAAACAAAAGCCATGGTATTTCGTAAAAGAGGTGGTCTGTTCAGAAATGAAAAGTTTCTATATAAAAATAATTGGATTGAAGTTGTTAGCGACTTCAATTATTTGGGAACTGTTTTCAATTACACGGGCACATTTGCCAGGAATCATGAACACATAATTGGAAAGGCTCTTAAGGCACTAAATGTTTTATTGGCTAATTGCAATAAGTATAATATCAAGCCAAAAGTTAGTTGTCAATTATTTGATGCCTTCGTTGGCTCAATACTAGGTTATGGGTCTGAGGTTTGGGGATTTGGAAAATCAAAAGAAATCGAGCGCATTCATTTAAAGTTTTGTAAAAGAATCTTAAATGTACGCATTAATACTTCCAATTGTGCTATATACGGGGAACTAGGCCGTTATCCCCTGTATGTATTACGATATATTAGAATTTTAAAGTATTGGTTCAAAGTTATTGAAACAGATAATATTATAATCAAGGAAATATATAATATGTCTGTTAAAGACTGTCAAAATGGTAAACATAATTGGGTTACTGATGTTAAAGATATTCTAAGCAAACATGGCTTTGCATATGTGTTTGATAATCCACAGCTATATAATGTTAATACAATTGTCAGTCTATTCAGAGACACATTAATTGATACATTTAAGCAAACATGGGGTAATGACAAAGCTAGAAGTAGTGTTCTAAACCTGTATAATAATATTAAAACTACATTAGACCTTGAACAATATTTGAACATTCTACCGCATGACTTACGATTTTATATTACTAGATTAAGAGTGTCTGCTCATTCATTAAGGATCCACACCGGTAGATATACTAATAACAACATTCCTAGAAATGAACGTTATTGTACTTTTTGTAATTCAAATGATCTAGAAGATGAATTTCATTTCATATTAATATGTCCTTGTTATAATGACATCAGAAGGAAATACATTTAAAAATATTTTTATATCAGACCAAGCATGTACAAGTTTATAGAACTGCTTAAGTCAGACAACAAAAATACTGTATTTAAATTATCCAAATATATAAAAGAAGCTCTTAAACATAGAACTTCCATTACATATAGTGATTAGTTTATATCAGCTCATCCTCATGTTTTATCATTTGCATATATTTTTTTTTTACCTATGGACAATTATTCATATCTACGTATAGACATTGCCTGTATCGAATCTGTATTATGTGACATGTTGAATTCACGTTATATAAATGTATTTATATTGTATGACTATGTACCTTGTTGGTATACGTCGAATAAAATTATGTTATGTTCATGTAATCTTTTGTAATCCTATTACCCCCTGCTGTCATTCACACCTTCTCAATCACGCCCGATAGCTACAATAAAATTTTGAAAACAGAGACCGGAGGAGACCGGGACCGGATGAGACCGGGACCGGGAAATAGTATCGCCCAACAATTGCAAAAAAAAATTGTTGGCGCAGTATGAAATGCATACAACAAAGAAATAGAGTAACGCATACAACATAGGCAAATAAGGGCTTTCACATTTGCATACACCATACACAAAGAAGGATAATGACAAACGCATACAAAATAGAATAAGAAAAAAAATATTGACATTGAATTTTTATTTTTTAAATTAAAAAATTATTATGTTTATGAGTTTAGTCAAGTGAAAGATAGTTCATTAACTTTATTTTTGAAATTTGCTTTTAAAATTAAAATATGATTGACTGTTGTTTTGTTTGAATAGGGAAAAGAACCTCATTTCAAATCATAACAAAAGATGTTTGTCAAACATTATGCCCCCCCCCCCCCCCCCTGAGCACCATGTTGTCAGGATTATATGAACAATTGAATGAAATATGCATGACCGAAATCTCAGCTGATTTGTCACTGACATTGGATGCCGTTGAGGCAGTTTTAAGATTATGACCATTCAAAGTGTGAGGATCGAGTGTGTTATGACCATGACCATTGACATCAAAATCCATAGGAGTCATCAGCTAGTCACCAAAAATCTAAATGTCAAGTTTGAGGGCTATGGGTGCAGGCATTGACAAGTTATCACACAGACAAGCTTTTTTCGTTCAAGGTCACTGTGACCTTGACCTTTGACCCAATGACCCCTAAAATCATAAGGGGTCATCTACAGGTCAGACACAATTCCAAGTCAGGTTTGAGGGCCATGGGTGCAAAATTTGTCGAGTTAACACTCAAAACAATTTCACATTCAAGGTCACTGTGAACATGACCTTTGAACCAATGACTCCTTCATCAATAAGGGTCATCTCCTGGTCAGGCCCAACTTCCATGTCAAGTTTGATGATCATAGGTCCAGGCTTTGTTGAGATATCACTGGGAGAAGCTTTGTTAACTTTTCCTGTTAAAGGTCACTGTGACCTTGACCTTTGACCCGATGAAACCCAAAATTAAGAGTGGTCATCTACTGGTCAGGCCCATTCTTCATGTCATTTTAATGACCATAGGTCCATGGAACAACAATAAAAAAATACGAATTTTAAGATTGCCTGAAGAAGCATGAGGATTATAAAGACTAAATACAGAATTACTTTTACATGAAGAACTGAACAATTCTGTAGGGTTTGTAAAATTGATGATTTGTATTGTTATAGGTGCAAATAGGATTTAGAAGTTCTTTCAATCATTGCGAACTAAGAAATATAGATAAGTGTTAATATATTTTGTAAAGGGATAAACCTCGGATGTTAAATTTGATAATTAGTTGATGATATTAATGAAGATCAATTACATAGTGTAATTTTCGATGCAAAAAAAACGTTTGATCTTTCCGTATCCAATACACTCATTATTACAAACAATCCCAAATATTGTAATGAAATGATCCTTTTGAAATTATAAATTGAAATGAAAAATGAGTAAAAATTTGTGTAGTTAATTTGTCTATTATGTTAGATTAAATTTGTAATTATTACATGTGCATATTTTATTGATTGAAATATTTGTGATTAAAATAGATGTATCAATTTTTTTTATTAACAATGGCTTTGGTGATAGGACATGGTCAGATAAAATATTTGTCAGTGTGCTTGGATATTGCACCTTTCTTCTTGGTAAGTCTTTTAAGTATACTGTGATTATGGTTGATAAATATAAGAGATTTCATTTTACTTGTCTATATTATAAGTTTCAATAGTTTTATGCTGTATATGAACTAAATTGTTCTTTTTCTTTGTTACGAAGAGGTGACAAATTATAATTATTATGATTATGCCATTTGGACACACTTATGGCAGACAACACACGGTATTTTACCCGACTTCTTTAAGTGACCCCCACCAATCTGTGTATTGTACACAGCTTCTGTGTATTGATCTTAATCTTTATTGAATTTGATAAGTTTGTAAATCTTGAAAACTCATAAAGTTTAACGCCAAAGACAACACAATAATAAATACAGTCATAAATTGTATCCGAAATGAACAACACAGTTGCATTAATATGATTATATAAAAAATGATGTTATTATAACAAAGAAGCATGCTGGATATAAAGAGTTTACACAGAGTAAATGTACATTCATTCGTGTACTATACTTAAATATTGCATGACAAACACAGAAATTTCTCAGTGGTTTTTGAAATGTCTTAAGTACGTGGTGTTTTACTATGTTTGGGAGAAATTATTAATTTATATTTATTTTACAAGTATCTGATATGTATTGTAATTAGTGTGACATGATGTGTTTCTGTTTCGTAATGAATAATTTATACAATCTTCAAAGTCACGTCTATTTTATTTTTCTTTATTTCATCCCGTTGCAAAGTTTTTTAAAAAAAATAGTGTTTCCTTCGAGCTATTAAACTAATTTTAATTATTTGAAATGACGTTCTTTTCCTAAATAAACAAAACAAAAAGTTTGAAAAACAACAATCAATTATGTTTTAATTTTAAAAGCAAAATTCAAAAATAAATAAATAAATAAATAAACTATCTTTCACTTGACTACACCCATACAGTAAACATACTAATTAATTGATTTAAACAATAAAATTGCAATGTCATTATTTTTGTTCTTATTCTATATTGTATGCGTTTCTCATTATCCTTCTTTTTGTACGTTGTATGCATATATGAAAACCCTTCTTTGCCGTTGTTGTATGCGTTACTCTATTTCTATGTTGTATGCATTTCATACCCGAAATTGTTATGTGCTGCACCCGCGTTATCCTCCCCCACCCCCACCAGGTCCGATGAAAAGCGGGGTCTTTGACTTTCGGTCCAGCCAAGCCCGGGCAAAATCGCAGCCCTGCGAGGACAAACTGCTGGTAAAATCCCCGCCAAATGCCCACGCACCCCAGGGACCCTAGGTAAGGCCCATTCCCCGCTATTGTTGGCGCCAAGACAAAACCACCGCATTCATCCGGCACTGCGGGGCCACCTGGAAAGTAAAAACAATGCCCATTTTCCCGGCTATCCCCGGTATACCCCGGACCTGGGGGGCCGTCAATTGTAATCACGCCCCGGTCCCCAGGTCCGGGGGTATACCGGGATAGCCGGGGAAATGAGCCGTGTTTTTACCTTCCAGGTGGCCCTGTAATGCCGGATGAATGCGGTGGTTTTGTCTTCGCGCCAAAAATTGCGGGGAATGGGCCTTTCCTAGAATCCCTGGGGCCACGTTGTGCGTTGTGTGTGTGTGTGTGGGGGGGGGGGGGCATTTGGCGGCAATTTTACCAGCAGTACGTCTCAGCAGGGCGGGGATTTACCTTGGCTTGCCTGGACCGAAAGTCCAAGACCCCGCTATTCCCCGGATCTGGGGGCCGTGGTTACAATTGACTGGTGCATTATTTAGGTGGTAAAATTAATTTCATTTTCGAATGTACAAAAGTTAATGATGATAGAAATAAATAAATCCCCTAAGAAGACAGAATACTTTATTTTTTTTCAAAAACTATTTAACATAAGATATTGGCATAAATATTCTCCTAAAATTAGCTATATTTGTGAGAAAAATAATACAAGTTGTTAACTAATCCCTTATGTTCACCTTCCTAATTCAGTAGTAACTAAACAAACTCCCGCGTTGTGTGGATTCTTTGTACACATTTGTTAAAAAAAACTGATGCACACATGGACCTGTTACTAAACAAATCTGAATACTAAAACTGAATACTGAAGAGGCTATATAATGGAACACCGCTCATGGATGATTCGTGATGAGGGCCCGGTTCATTTTTAGTGTTTGCTTTTGTCGAAGCATTTGGGTTCCACGGTTGCGCATTGTTTGGCCCATCGTCTCACTACACCATTCTTGCCAAACAGACCAAAATGTTGCTATTTCGACACGTGTGTTTCACGATATCTTGAACGGAGGAGGCTATTATTGCTTTAGTTGTGGTCACGACATACAGATGATGTCAGGCTGCTCTAAAGATTTGAACGAACGGGTATTCTATACACTACTTGAATTTTCACGATGTTTCGACTTATCCCTTCATACCAAGCGCCGTTCAAAATACTCACTTTAATAATAATATATCCTTTAATTGTATAAAACATATATATATATATATATATATATATATATATATATATATATATATATATATATGCATGACACATTTAAGTATGACCATTTTTCTATTATGCCGGGGCCACATGAAAAAATATTGCTCGTAGCAAAATAATTTCATTAAAATACCTTTTTTGAACAATTGTATTCACCTTAATGAGAGACCGTGTGTTCCAGGTAATCGAAAAGTGATCCAACTATATATAAGGGATGATTGCAGCATATGTTTTTGTTTTAATGTATTGAACAAAACAGTTTGATTAAATTAAAAAATAATCGATTATACATCCGAGTTATTCTAAATATTGTATGACATAACTATCGATAAGGAGTGCTCGATTTCGATCAACCCGTTCCTGATATGTACATAATATTTATTTCATGGCAAAGATATAATACTATTTCTAAAACATGACTACACTTTCTAAGTCACGCATCTGTATATTTAGACGTAATCGTCTAAGCAATCTCTATTAGATTACATACACATGACGCAACAAGCAATTGCGTAGGCAAATTGTTTAAATTTGAAGTACCTCTGTAAGGTAGCAACTCAACTATTCTCATCACTGTCACTTTTTGACCACTTAACAGGAAAAGAATCTTGTCTTATATGACAAACTTTTATAGAAGAAAGATACATCGCACCTCATTCTTGATAAAACAATGGTGCTGATACGTTATATTTCCTTGCTAATTCTTATTCTGATGACGGCTTGTTTTGCTGAAGGAAGTAAGTGGACATCTATTATCTTATATATTTGGATAACATTTGGTGTAGAAAAGTGAATTTTGGAATTTCGCAAATACAACTGTTTTGACAAACGTTAGTCCGTAAGTCAGTAGCAGATCTATATGGTTTTGAGTATTAAAATTGTAGAAATCAATTGCTGCGATAGTTTGATCGTCTATTCAATAAAGGAACTTGTTGTTAAAATAATACTAAATAAAATAATAAAAGAAATATTGTGAAGAGATATATAATTGAATTCAATTCAATTAATTTAAAGAACAGATTATCTTCAAACTATTTAAATTAACGCTACATGTATACGTGCGAGGCGAGTTATAAACTGATGGGGCATCGTCCCACCAATCCTCGAAACGGGTGGGGCATCGTCCCAACAATCCTCGAAACGGGTGGGGCATCGTCCCAAAAATCATCGAAGCGGGTGCAGCATCGTCCTGACAGTCCTAAAAACGGGTGGGGCATCGTCCCAACAGTCTTCGAAACGGATGGGGCATCGTCCCAACAGTCCTCGAAAAGGGTGGGGCATCGTCCCAACGATCCTCGAAACGGTTGGAGCATCGTCCAAACCATCCTCGAAACGGATGGGACATCGTCCCGACAGTCCTCAAAACGGGTGGGGCATCGTCCCGACAGTCCTCGAAACGAGTGTGGCATCGTGCCAACAATCCTCGGAACCGGGAGGGGGGCATCGTCCCGACAATCCTCGAAACGGCTGGGGCATCGCCCCGACATTTATCTAAACGGGTGGGGCATCGCCCCAGCAGTCTTCGAAACGGGTGGGGCATCACTCTAACAGTCCTCGAAGCGGATGGGACATCGTCCCAATAATATTGAAACGGGTGGGGCATCGTCCCGACAGTCTTCGAAACGGTTGGTGCATCGCTCCAACAGTCCTAGAAACGGGTAGGGTATCGTCCCAACAGTCCTCGAAAGGGTGGGGCATCGTCCCGACAGTCCTCGAAACGGGTGGGGCATTGTCCCAACAATCCTCGAAACGGCTGGGGCATCGTCCCAACAATCCTCGATACGGGTGAGGCATCTTCCCGATAGTCCTCGAAACGGGTGGGGCATCGCGCCGACAGTCCTCTAAACGGGTGGTGCTTTGCACCGACAATCCTCTAAACGGGTGGGGCATCGTTTAAATAATCATTGAAACGGGTAGGGCATCGCCCCGACAGTCCTCGAAAATTGTGGGGCATCGTTCTATTAGTCATCGAAACGGGTGAAGCATCGCCCAAACAGTCCTCGAAAGGGGGGGGGGCATCGCCCCAACCGTCGTCGAAACGGATGGGGCATAGTCCCAATAATCATCGGAACGGATGGGGCATCGTCCCAACAATCCTCGAAATGGGTGGGGCATGTCTCAGTACTAATTTGTTTAGCCACACCTCATTGTCCTACCGAAATACTTGACCGCAACTTAATGAAAACAAATGAGAGATTGTAATGATATCGCATTTTATTATCAATGTTTTCTTTCGAATGTTAGGATTAAAGACAAGTGGAGCATGTGTAACCAAAGTATATAAATTGTTTCCTCTGTGATCCTTGTTGACATTCCTGTGTAAATATGAATTTAGAGAAATTATCTTTAACACAATATAGAAACAGTCACGAGATCACTGTACACCATTCACTTTACGATTGGGCGTAAATGTAAATATATATTTTTACTGCATTTTACTGTTTACAACGAAAGACAATAAAAAGTTAGACAGGGTTCGGCATTCTTTGTTTCCGATCTCCACCTGGCCCCGATATCACAAAAATACACGCGTCAAAATTCAAATTGAACTCATTTTACTACTTACCAGCATAGCATTATTCAAAGTTATGTATGTTTTACTCTATTTAAAACTTAGTTTCTAAAAGAATGTGTTTATAAAATACTTTTGTCGATACAGTTTTTAACAGTGTAAATATATACAAGATTTTGAATAACTGTTCAGGCTATGTGGTTGAGATTGTGATTTTGCTTCAAAACATTTATGTTTGTAACATTGGGTCGGTACTATGTACATGTCAGAGACGAATGTCTCATAAATGTCTACACGCCTGGCCAATAAATGCCTCATAAATGTCTCAACGCCTGGCCAACAAATGTCTCATAAATGTCTACACGCCTGGCCAATAAATGCGTCATTGTGGTCTCCACGCCTGGCCAACAAATGCCTCATAAATGTCTCAACGCCTGGCCAACAAATGTCTCATAAATGTCTACACGCCTGGGCAATAAATGCGTCATTGTTGTCTCCACGCCTGGCCAACAAGTGCCTCATAAATGTCTCCACGCCTGGCCAACAAATGTCTCATAAATGACTACACGCCTGGGCAATAAATGCGTCATTGTTGTCTCCACGCCTGGCCAACAAGTGCCTCATAAATGTCTCCACGCCTGACAAATAAGTGCGCCATTGTTGTCTCCACGCCTGGCCAACAAATGCCTCATAAATGTTTCAACGCCTGGCAAATAAGTGCGCAATTGTTGTCTCCACGCCTGGCCAATAAATGCCTCATAAATGTCTACACGCCTGGCAAATAAGTGCGTCATTGTTGTCTACACGCCTGGCCAACAAATGCCTCATAAATGTTTCAACGCCTGGCAAATAAGTGCGTCATTGTTGTCTCCACGCCTGGCCAACAAATGCCTTATAAATGTTTCAACGCCTGGCAAAAAGTGCGTCATTGTTGTCTCCACGCCTGGCCATCAAATGCCTCATAAATGTTTCAACGCCTGGCAAATAAGTGCGTCATTGTTGTCTCCACGCCTGGCCAATAAATGCCTCATAAATGTTTACACGCCTGGGCAGTATATGCGTCATTGTTGTCTCCACGCTTGGCCAACAAATGCCTCATAAATGTCTCCTTGCCTGGCCAACAAATGCGACATTGCTGTCTACACGCCTGGGCAACAAATGCCTCATAAATGTCTACACGCCTGGCCAACAAATGCCTCATAAATGTCTACACGCCTGGCCAATAAGTGCGTCATTGTTGTCTACACGCCTGGACAACAAATGCCTCATAAATGTCTACACGCCTGGCCAATAAGTGCGTCATTGTTGTTGCCACGTGTGGCCATCAATTGCCTCATAAATGTCTACACGCCTGGCCAACAAATGCCTAATCATTTTCTTTACGCCTGAACAGCAAATGCTTATGATTGTCTACACTTCTGGCCAACAAATGTCTCAACGTCTGGTCAGCACATGCCTCAACGTCTGGCCAACAAATGCCTCATCATTTTCTATACGCCTGATTAGCAAATGCCTTATAAATGTCCCCATCCGTGCCAAATAAATGCCTCAAAATTGGCAGGTTCTAAAATCTGGCCTGGCCCGGCCTGGTCTGGCCTGGCCTGATGACTCAGGATTTTGTATCCAGCCAGATAAAAATTAACCCCATGCCTAGCCAACAAAATGCCTTATAAATGTCTCCTTGCCTGGCAAACAAATGCCTAACAAATGTCTTAACGCCTGACCAACAGCCTTATAATTTTCTATACGCCGGACCAGCAAAGCCTTATAATTATCTACACGTCTGGCCAACAAATGTCACAACGCCTGACCAGCAAATGCCTTATAAATGTCCCCATCTGTGCCAAATAAATGCCATAAAATTAACTCCATGCCTAGCCAACAAATTGCCTTATAATTGTCTCCTTGCGTAGCAAACAAATGCCACATAATTGTCTCCACACATTTCCAACATTTGCCTTATAAACGATAAATAATTCCACGCCTGGCCAACAGATGACACATAATTATCTACACGCCTGGCCAACAAATGCCTCATCAATGTTTCCACGCCTAACCAACCAATGCCTCATAAGTGTCTCTATGTCTGCCCAACAAATGCCTCATAAATGTTTCCACGCCTTACCAACAAATGCATCGTAAGTGGCTCTTTGTCTGTCCAACAAATGCCTCATTATCATATCCATGCCTTGCCAACAATACCTCATAATCGTCTCAACGCCTGGCCAACCCAACAAATGCTTTACAATCGTATCTATGTCTGTCCAACAAATGCCTCATTAGTTTTATTGTCTCGTTTCATTATTGTCTACACTCTTAGCCAACAAATTATTCAATTATCTCCATGTCAGGCCAAAAATCATTATCATCATTATCTTTACGACTTGCCAACAAATACCTAATTATGGTATCCATGCTTGGCAAACAAATGCCTCACAATTTTCTCAACGTCTCGTCAACAAATGCCTCATACTTTTCTGTACGCCTGGTAAACAAATCCCTATAATCGTTTCCATGCGTGGCAGACATATGACTCATAATTTTCTCAGCAACTGGCCCTCAAATCCCTCATAAGTGTCTCTATACTTGGCCAACCAATGCCTTATATTTGTCTCTATACCTGGCCACAAATGCCTCATATTTGTCACTATACCTGGCCACAAATGCCTCATAATTGTCTTAGTGCCTGACCAACAAATGCCTCATAATTGTCTCTATACCTGGCAACAAAATGCCTCATAATTGTCTAAATGCCTGACCAACATATGCCGCGTAATTTTCTCTTTACCTGGCCAATAAATGCCTCATATTTGTCTCCGTGCATGACCAGCAAATGACTAATAATTGTCTATATACATTACCAACACATGCCTCAAAATGGTCTCTTAACCTGGCCAACATATGCCTCATATTTGTCTCCGTGCCTGCCAAACAAATGTTTCATAATTGTCTATATACATGACCAACAAGTGCCTCATCGTGGTCTCTTAACCTGCCCAACATTTGCCTCATATTTGTCACCGTGCCTGACAAACAAATGGTTCATAATTGTTTATATACATGACCAACAAGTGCCTCATCACGGTCTCTTAACCTGCCCAACATTTGCCTCATATTTGTCTCCATGCCTGACAAACAAATGCTTCATAATTGTCTGTATACAAGGCCAGCAAATGCCTTATAACTGTCTCTATACCTGGCATACAAATGCCTCATAATGGTCTCCACGTATGACCTACAAATGCCTCATAATTGTCTCCACGTACAACCTACAAATGCCTCATAATTGTCAGTATACCTGGCCTACAAATGCAATATAATAGTCTCCAAGCATAACTAAAAAAATGCCTCATAATTGTCTGTATACCTGGCCTGTAAATGCCTCAAAATTGTCTCCGTGTCTGACCAACAAATGCCTCATAATTGTCTCCACGCATAACCTACAAATGCCTCATAATTGTCTCCACGCATAACCTACAAATGCCTCATAATTGTCTCCACGCATAACCTAAAACTGCCTCATAATTGTCTCTATGCCTGGGCTACACATGCCTCATAATTGTCGCCACGCATATCCTACATGTGCCTCATAATTGTCTCTCTGCCTGGCCTACAAATGCCTCATAAGTGCGTCCATGCATAACCTACAAATGCCTCACAATTGTCTCCACCCATAACCTTCATGTGCCTCATAATTGTATCCACGCACAACCTACAAATGCCTCATAATTGTCTCTATACCTGGCCTACAAATGCCTCATAATTGTCTCTATACCTGGCTTACAAATGCCTCATAATTTTTTCTATGTCTGGCCTACAAATGCCTCATAATTGTCTCTATACCTGGCCTACAAATGCCTCATAATTGTCTCTATACCTGGCCTACAAATGCTTCATAATGTTCTCTATGCCTTGCCTACAAATGCCTCATAATTGTCTCCACGCATAACATACAAATGCCTCATAATTGTCTGCATGTCTAACCAACAGAGCAGTTCCATTGCTACCAGTGCTCCTACATCCGGGGGAATCCAGATGAATGGAGCAAAGAGGATTGTATATATAAACCGGAAGTGATGCCCAGGTACCCCTGCAACGAGACTAGCTTCTGCTACACCCAGGAAATGATGGAAGCAGGTAGCCGTCATATCTTTATCATGAGTTCATAAATGAGTAAACACGAATATCATTAATCAGCAACCATCTATCTCAGCGTTTTCATATTATAAAATCTTTACTAACATGACCCTTGGAACTTGCAAATACATACTTCTATTGTGTCGAGATACTCAAGATAGCGCATAGTCGTCTCGAGAGCACGAGATAAGAATGTATTTTTTTCTAAAAGGTTTCCGAATATAAATACTTTTTTTGAGATATTCACTATGTAAAAATGAACTTAGTTTTCATTTCTTCTACTTAATTCATTTTAGAATCCATGCATTTATTTTGAAAAATAAAATGCCGTGATATACATACTTTTAAGGTATTGTGACATCATTTTTTCGTTCCTGCTCGTTGACCAAGCGTGACGTCAAGTGCGAAAAAATTGGACCACGACTGCAGAACGACATCTCGTGCCAAGGGGAATTGTGTAATGACGTCATAAAGCCACACCATAGATGCGGGCATCAATACAATTCAGCGGTTCGGTCAACGAATACTTTGAAAGCATTACTAGTATATGTTTTTATTGGAACTGTTTGGATGAAACTAGTGCAAACTTTTTTCTGTACTTGAGAAAAAAAGGTGTGCCAAGTCCGGTTATAATCATTAAGGTCATGCCGATTGTATTATAATATGTTAAGCGTCGAACAAACAAAGCGCATGTTTTTTTCAGTTAATTATTGAAGGTTCTCAGTCACAATACTGATTATAATACATCCATATAAGTTTCCATACTTAAAATACATTATTATAATAAGGCCATGCCGATTTTATTATATGTTCAGCGTCGAACAAAACAAACAAAGTGCATGCTTTTTCAGTTAATTATTTCAGTTTCCCAGTCATAATATTGATTATGATACAGCCATATCAGTTAACATATTTAGAATACACCACGCATTTAAATTGATTTAGCAAACGATTGGTAGTGTACTATAGTTCAGAACACAGTGTTAATTATGTAAAGAATTTTAAGACAAGTCTTGAATATAAAAGATTTATGGACATTTTGCCCAAAATATTAGGATTTTTCTTTTGTAGTCTACGGCTGTATGTGCACCTACTTCATATTAAAACCGGTAGATACGCTAGAAATAATATTGTACGAACTCTTAAGTTATTGTCTATGTCGTTATTCAAATGATATTGAAAGTGAATTTCACATTGTTTGTGTGTGTCCATCTTTAAATGACATTACAAAAAAAATCTCAAAAAAGTCTGTTTTTATATATTTACAAGTATTTCAATCAAATAATTAAATGAAATAATTCGCTTATAAAACTATGTCTGTCTGTTCATGATTCCCTTAAGACCCAATATAACTAAAGTCAGAACTAAATATAGTCAAAATTTATTTGTTCATCTTCTCATTTAGATATATTTCAATAGTTACCCAATTTGTTGTAACGTTTTAACTCTTTTGTGTTTTTGATTTGTATAAATACTATTTGTATAAATACTCGTTTGTACTATATTGTTTGTTACTATGTAAGCACGTTGACATTGATCATTATAAACATATGTGTTGTTGACGATGTACATTGTACAAGTCGAAATAAACTATCTGTTAGTATGTCTCTTTTACTTGTATACATGTACTGATATATCATGAACTGTGGCAAGTTCGATACGTCTTTTATCCCGTGAACCTGAAATGTGTGCAGTCACTCAATTTATAATGGACGAGTTATTTAACTACACCTGTCCGTCAAGCAAGTTACCATTTTAATTTTGAACAGTGTTTATCGGGTCCCCCCCCCCCTATATCTTAATTTTCTTGTGGTTCCAAATCTGCATTAAGTTTTGATATTAATAAAAAATAAATATATGATTCAACTTATTAACCAATGGCACCTGTCCGCTTCTGCATGTTATTCAATTACGCGAGTCCCCTTTTGCTTGTAAATCAATTACACGTGTGTTCGCCTCTACTTCTTAACCAATGGCAGTGTCTGCTTCTACTTGTTAATAAATGACAGGAGTCCCTTTCTACTTGTTAACTTATAACACGTCTACCCTTCTACCTGTAAATCAATGAGACGTGTCCCCTTCTACTCGTTAACCAGTGACACGTGCCCTCTCCTACCTGTTAATCAATGACACGTGTCCCATTCTACTTGTTAACCAATGACACATACCCGCCTCTACTTGTTAACCAATGACACGTGTCCCCTTCAACTTGTTGTAAAATGACCATTGTCCCCTTCTACTTGTTAACCAATGACACGTGCCCGCCTCTACTTGTTTTACCAAAGACACGTGTCCCCTTCTGCCTGTTAATAAATGAAATGTGTCCCCTTCTATTTTTTAATAAATGACACGTGTCCCATTTTACTTGTTAACAAATGACACGAGTCAGCTTCTGCCTGTTAACAAATGACACGAGTCAGCGTCTGCTTGTTAATAAATGAAACATGTCCTCTTTTACTTGTTAATCAATGACACATGTTCTCTTCCACTTGTTAATCAATGACACATGTCCTCTTCTACTTTTCAATCAATGACATATGTCCGCTTCTTCTTGTTAATCAACGACACGTGTCCTCTTCTCCTTTTTAATCACTGCCACTTGTCCTCTTCTACTTGTTTATCAATGGCATGAGTCCGCTTCTACTTGTTAATCAATGACACATGTCCTCTTCTACTTGTTAATCAATGACACATGTTCTCTTCTACTTGTTAATCAATGACACATGTCCTTTTCTAATTGTTTATCAATGAAATGTGTCCCCTTCTACCTGTTAATCAATGACACGTGTCCTCTTCTACTTTTCAATCAATGACACGTGTCGGCTTATACTTATTTATCAATGACACGAGTCCGCTTCTACTTGTTAATCAATGACACGTGTCCTCATCTACTTTTTAATCAATGACACGTGTACACCATTTACCAAAACAGGTCAAAAAGTGTTATTCCGACACGTGTGTTCCACGATATACTGAATGGAGGAGGCTAATATTGCTTTAGTTGTGGTCACGACAGACAGATCATGTCAGGCTGCTCTAAAGATTTGAACGAATGGGTATTCACTTCACGAATGTTCACGATGTTTCGACCTATCTCTGCATACCAACCGCCGTTCAAAATACTGACCTTAATAATGATATATCCCTTAATTGTATAATATATATATATATATATATATATATATATATATATATATATATATATATCAAAATACTGACCTTAATAATGATATATCCCTTAATTGTATAATAGATATATATATATATATCAAAATACTGACCTTAATTATGATATAGTAAGGCCTTAATTGTATGTAAATACCTTTTTTGAACAATTGTATACACCTGAAGTGTATTGTATTTTATGGGACCAAAATGAGATATACAGGGCGTTTGTGTATTATTGTAAACGTATTTGCAATAAGAAGTTTTGCATAAAAATAATTGTCTCTATCGATGACCAACAAATGCCTTCTATTTGTATACCTGGCCTACAAATGCCTCATAATTGTTTCAACGCAAAAGCTACACATGCTTCACAATTGTCTCCCCGGATAACCTACAAATTTCTACAAAATATACATAATTGTCTCTATACCTGACCTCCAAATGCCTCATAATTATATAATTGTCTCTATAACTGACCAACAAATGCCCCATAATTGTCTCTATAACTGACCAACAAATGCCCCATAATCGTCTCTATAACTGACCAACAAATGCCTCACAATTGTCTCTATACAATTGTCTCTATACATGGATTACAAATGCCTCATAATTGTTTCTATACCTGACCAACAAATGCCTCATAATTGTCTTTATACCTGACCAACAAATGCCTCATAATTATCTCTATACATGACCAACAAATGCCTCATAATTGTCTTTATACCTGACCAACAAATACCTCATAATTGTCTTAATACCTGACCAACAAATGCCTCATAATTGTGTTTATACCTTACCAACAAATGCCTAATAATTGTCTCTATACTTGACCAACAAATGCCTCATAATCGTCTCTATAACTGACCAACAAATGCCTCATAATTGTCTCTGTAACTGAACAAAAAATGCCTCATAATTGTCTCTATAACTGACCAACAAATGCCTCATAATTGTCTTTATACATGGCTTACAAATGACTCATAATTGTCTCTTTACCTGACCAACAAATCTCCACGCACAACCTACAAATACCTTATAATTGTCCCCATGCCTTGACTACAAATGTCTTATAATTGTCTCCACGGATAACCTTGATGTGCCTCATAATTGTCCCCACGTATAACCTATATGTGCCTCATAATTGTTTCCACGCATAACATATATGTGCCTCATGATTGTCTCCACGCACAACCTACAAATGCCTCATAATTGTCTCTATACCTGGCCTACAAATACCTCATAATTGTCTCTATACCTGGCCTACAAATGCCTCATAATTGTCTCTATGCCTTGCCTACAAATGCCTCATAATTGCCTCCACGCATAACATACAAATGCCTCATAGTTGTCTGAATGTCTAACCAACAAAGCAGTTCCATTGCTATCAGTGCTCTTACATCCGGGGGAATCCAGATAAATGGAACAAGGAGGAGTGTATATATAAACCGGAAGTGATGCCCAGGTATCCCTGTAAAGAGACTAGCTTCTGCACCAGTCAAAATGATGGAAGCAGGTAGCCGTCATATCTTTACCATGAGTTCATAAATGAGTAAACACGAATATCATTAATCAGCAACCATCTATCTCAGCGTTTTCATATTATACAATATATACTAACATGACCCTTTGAACTTGCAAATACATACTTCTATTATGTGTCGAGATACTCAAGATAGCGCATAGTCGTCTCGAGAGCACGGGATAAGAATGTATTTTTTTCTAAAAGGTTTCCGAATATAAATACTCTTTTTTTGAGATATTCACTATGTAAAAATGAACTTAGTTTTCATTTCTTCTATTTAATTCATTTTAGAATCCATGCATTTATTTTGAAAAATGGACGTGTTATACATACTTTTAAGGTATTGTGACATCATTTTTTCGTTCCTGCTCGTTGACCAAGCGTGACGTCAAGTGCGAAAAAATTGGACCACGACTGCAGAACGACATCTCGTGCCAAGGGGAATTGTGTAATGACGTCATAAAGCCACACCTCTGATGCGGGCATCAATACAATTCAGCGGTTCGGTCAATGAATACTTTGAAAGCATTACTAGTATATGTTTTTATTGGAACTGTTTGGATGACTAGTGCAAGCTTTACTCTGTACTTGAGAAAAAAAGTGTGCTTAGTCCTATTATAATAAGGCCATGCCGATTTTATTATATGTTGAGCGTCGAACAAAACAAACAAAGTGCATGTTTTTTCAGTTAGTTATTTCAGTTTCCCAGTCATAATATTGATTATGATATAGCCATATCAGTTAACATATTTAGAATACACCACGCATTTAAATCGATTTAGCAAACGATTGGTGGTGTACTATAGTTCAGAACACAGTGTTAATTATGTAAAGAATTTTATGACAAGTCTTGAATATAAAAGATTTATGGACATATTGCCCAAAATATCAAAAAAAATATTTTGTAGTCTACGTCTGTCTGTGCCCCTACTTCATATTCAAACCGGTAGATATGCTAGAAATAATATTGTACGAACTCTAAGTTATTGTCTAAGTCGTTATTCAAATGATATTGAAAGTGAATTTCACATTGTTTGTGTGTGTGCCACCTTTAAATGATATTAGAAAAAATATATCCAAAAAAATCTTTTTTTGATATGTTTACAAGTATTTCAATCAAATAATTAAAGTGAAATTATTCGCTTATTAAACTATGTCTGTCTGTTCATGAGTCCCTTAAGACCCAATATAACTAAAGTCAGAACTAAATATAGTCAAAATTTATTTGTTCATCTTCTCATTTAGATAGATTTCAATAGTTACCCAATCTGTTGTAACGTTTTAACTCTTTTGTGTTTTTGATTTGTATAAATACTCGTTTGTACTATATTGTTTGTTACTATATAAGCACGTTGACATTGATCATTATAAACATATGTGTTGTTGACGATGTACATTGTACAAGTCGAAATAAACTATCTGTTAGTATGTCTCTTTTACTTTTAAACATGTTCTGATATATCATGAACTGTGGCAAGTTCGATACGTCTTTTATCCGGTGAACCTTAAATGTGTGCAGTCACTCAATTTATAATGGACGAGTTATTTAACTACACCTGTCCGTCAAGCAAGTTACCATTTTAATTTTGAACAGTGTTTATCGAGTTTTCTCCCTTATATCTTAATTTTCTTGTGGTCCCAAATCTGCATTAAGATTTGATATAAATAAAAAGTAAATATATGATTCAACTTATTAACCAATTGCACGTGTCCGCTTCTGCTTGTTATTTAATGACACGAGTCCCGTTTTGCTTGTAAATTAATGACACGTGTGTCCGCCTCTACTTCTTAACCAATGGCACGTGTCTGCTTCTACTTGTTAATAAATGACAGGAGTCCCTTTCTACTTCTTAAAGCGACAGTCCGCAAATCGGGCAAATTAGCCATGAAAAAAAAAAAAATTCATCTATGTGTTGATAAGCATTCCTGACTGACGAATCCAAAAAAAATTTGGTTCAAATCGACCTAGAAATGAGTTTTTCGTGTCATTTTCAATATCTCTTCTTAACTATCGGCCCCCGAGAGTTAACGGTTATATAAATAGAAAAAACAGTGGGATTCCAAAGTTCTTGCGCATGCGCAGGGCGATACTATTTCCCGGTCTCTCCTCGTAAAATCCGGTCTCATCCGGTCTCATACAAATTTGATTTACATGTAGTCAAGCATTGTTATTTTTTGTATTACTATTATCAATAGTATACTTATAACTGAATTTAATATGAAAAAAACACACACTCAATGTGTTTGTTATTCATGACATTAATTTCAGTACATGTACATATTTCATGTTTTTATCTTTGCCTAAATTTATTTTATGTTTTATTGATATAAAATTTGAAATAAATAGTGACATAATTATCATCAAATATCTAATGTTTTAATCAACTGTAATATTTTGTAATCCTATTACCCCCCGCGGTCATTAACACCTTTTTGATCACGCCCGATAGCTACTATAAAACAGAGACCGGAGGAGACCGGGACCGGATGAGACCGGGACCGGGAAATAGTATCGCCCCCAAGAGTAGTCGGAAAAACCGTAGACCTACTTTCTCTTTTGCCGTCTAAAAATAGCAACTTTCGGCAATTTTCAATTTGTTAAATCTAAGTTATTAAAGCGATTTTTCAAAAAATTATTGCGGTTCAGTCGGTCTGAAACAATGTGGAACTTATTAAAAACTTTTGAAATACGGTTACTTTTGCGGACTGTTGCTTTAATCAATGAAACGTGTCTGCTTCTACTTGTTAATGAATGACACGAGTCCACTTCTACTTCTTAATCAATGAAACGTGTCTGCTTCTACTTGTTAATGAATGACACGAGTCCACTTCTACTTGTTAATGAATGACACGAGTCCACTTCTACTTGTTAACTTATAACACGTCTACCCTTCTACCTGTAAATCAATGAGACGTGTCCCCTTCTACTCGTTAACCAATGACACGTGCCCTCTCCTACCTGTTAACAAATGACACGTGTCCCATTCTACTTGTTAACCAATGACACATACCCGCCTCTACTTGTTAACCAATGACAAGTGTTCCCTTCTACTTGTTAACCAATAACAAGTGTTCCCTTCTACTTGTTAACCAATGACACGTGTCCCCTTCTACCTGTTAATCAATGACACGTGTCCTCTTCTACTTTTCAATCAATGTCACATGTCCGCTTCTACTTGTTTATCAATGACACGAGTCCGCTCTTACTTGTTAATCAATGACACGTGTCGGCTTCTACTTTTTAATCAATGACACATGTCCTCTTCTACTTGTTAATCAATGGCACATGTCCTTTTCTACTTGTAAATCAATGGCACGTGTCCCCTTCTACTTGTTAATCAATGGCACGGGTCCGCTTTTACTTGTTAATCAATGACACGTGTACACCATTTACCAAAACAGGTCAAAAAGTGTTATTCCGACACGTGTGTTCCACGATATACTGAATGGAGGAGGCTAATATTGCTTTAGTTGTGGTCACGACAGACAGATCATGTCAGGCTGCTCTAAAGATTTGAACGAACGTTTATTCACTTCACAAATGTTCACGATGTTTCGACCTATCTCTGCATATCAACCGCCGTTCAAAATACTGACCTTAATAATGATATATCCCTTAATTGTATAATAGATATATATATATCAAAATACTGACCTTAATAATGATATAGTAAGGCCTTAATTGTATGTATATATATACAATGTATATATATATTTCATTAAAATACCTTTTTTGAACAATTGTATACACCTGAAGTGTATTGTATTTTATGGGGCCAAAATGAGATATACAGGGCGTTTGTGTATTATTGCAAACGTATTTGCAATAAGAAGTTTTGCATGAAAAGGGAAATGGTAATGATACTAAAGACCGTCATTCAATGGAACTAAGTATGGCCAAATGAGAGACAGTTCCAGGTAATCGAAAAGTGATCCAACTATATATAAGTGATGATTGCAGCATATGTTTAAATTAAAAAATAATCGATTATACATCCGAGTTATTGTTAATATTGTAATATATATCTATCGATAATGATTGCTCGATTTCGATCACCCCGTACCTGACATGTACATGATATTTTTTCATAGCAAGGATATAATACTATTTTTAAAAACATGACTACACTTTCTTTGTCACGTATATTTAGACGTGATCGTCTAAACAATCTCTATTGGGTTACAAAACCCTGACGCAACAAGCAATTGCGTAAGCCAATTGTTTAAATTTGAAGTACCTCTGTAAGGTGGCAACTCAACTATTCTCATCACTGTCCCTTTTTGACCACTTAACAAGAAAAAGAATATTGTCTTATATGACAAACTTTTATTGAAGAAAGATACATCGCATCCCATTCTTGATAAAACAATGGTGATGATACGTTGTGTTTCCTTGCTATTTCTTATTCTGATGGCCGCTTGGTTTGCTGAAGGAAGTAAGTGGACATCTATTACCTCATATATTTGGATACCATTTGGTGTAGAAAAGTGAATTTTGGAATTTCGCAAATACAACTGTTTTGACAAACGTTCGTCCGTAAGTCAGTAGCAGATCTATATGGTTTTGAATATTTAAATTGTAGCAATTGCTGTTTCGATATTTTGATCGTCTATGCAATAAAGGAAATTGTTGTTGATAATAATAAAAGATAATTTTTATAATATGAGAAATTTAGAAATTTAGAATTTAACTCAATTGAATTAATTTGTAGAACAGATCATTTCCAAACCATTCTAATTAACGCTAGATGTATAGGAACGAGGCGTAGCTATAAACGGGTGAGGCACCGTAGCAACAATCCTCAAAAGGGATGGGGCATCGTCCCAACAGTCCTCAAAACGGGGGGCACCGTCCCAAAAATCATCAAAACGGGAGGGCACCGTCCCAAGAATCCTGAAAACGGGTGGGGCAATGTCCCCAGAGTCCTCAAAACGGGTGTGGCACCGACCCAACAGTCCTCAAAACGGGAGGGCACCGTCCCAACAGTCCTCAAAACGGGAGGGCACCATCCCAACAGTCCTCAAAACGGGGGGCACCGTCCCAACAGTCCTCAAAACGGGAGGGCACCGTCCCAAGAATCCTGAAAACGGGTGGGGCAATGTCCCCAGAGTCCTCAAAACGGGTGGGACATCGTCCCAAGAATCCTCATAACGGGTGGCGCATCGTCCCAATAGTCCTCGAAACGGGTGGGGCATCGTCCCAACAATCCTCAAAACGGGTGGCGCATCGTTCTAAAAATCCTCAAAACGGGTGGAGCATCGTCACAACAGGTTTCGAAACGAGTGAGGCATCGTCCCAACAGTCATCGAAACGGGAAGCGCATCGTCCCGACTGTCCCCGACACGGGTGGGGCACCGTTTCAACTTTCCTCAAAACGGTTTAGTCATCGACCCAACAATCCTCGAAACGGATGTCGCATCGTTCATACACTCCTCAAAACGGGTGGGGCACCGTCCCAACAGTCCTCAAAACAGATGTCGCATCGTCCCAACAGTCCTCAAAACGGACGGGGCACCGTCCCAACAGTCCTCGAAACGGATGTCGCATCGTCCAAAGAGTCCTCAAAACGAGTGTGGCACCGACCCAACAGTCCTCAGAACGGATTTCGCATTGTCCCAACAGTCCTCAAAACGGGTGGTCACCATCCCAACAGTCCTCGAAACGGATGTCGCATCGTCCCAACAGTCCTCAAAACGGGTGGCGCATCATCCCAACAGTCCTCAAAACGGGTGGGGCATCGTCCCAACAATCCTCATAACGGGTGGCGCATCGTCCAAACAGTCCTCATAACGGGTGGCGCATCGTCCCAACAGTCCTCAAAACGGGTGTCGCATCGTCCAAACAGTCCTCATAACGGGTGGCGCATCATCCCAACAGTCCTCAAAACGGGTGGGGCATCGTCCCAACAATCCTTATAACGGGTGGCGCATCGCCCAAACAGTCCTCATAACGGGTGGCGCATCATCCCAACAGTCCTCAAAACGGGTGGGGCATCGTCCCAACAATCCTCATAACGGGTGGCGCATCATCCCAACAGTCCTCATAACGGGTGGCGCATCGTCCCAACAGTCCTCAAAACGGGTGGGGCATCATCCCAACAGTCCTCATAACGGGTGGCGCATCATCCCAACAGTCCTCAAAACGGGTGTCGCATAATCCCAACAGTCCTCATAACGGGTGGCGCATCATCCCAACAGTCCTCAAAACGGGTGGGGCATCGTCCCAACAATCCTCATAACGGGTGGCGCATCGTCCAAACAGTCCTCATAACGGGTGGTGCATCGTCCCAACAGTCCTCAAAACGGGTGGGCATCGTCCCAACAATCCTCATAACGGGTGGCGCATCATCCCAACAGTCCTCAAAACGGGTGGCGCATCGTCTGTACAGTCCTCGAAACGGATGTCGCATCGTCCCAACAGTCCTCAAAACGGGTGGGGAATCGTCCCAACAATCCTCGAAACGGCTGGCGCATCGTCCCAACAGTCCTCGAAACGGATGTCGCATCGTCCAAACAGTCCTCAAAACGGGTGGCGCATCATCCCAACAGTCCTCATAACGGGTGGCGCATCGTCTCTACAGTCCTCGAAACAGCTTGGGCACCGTCCCAACAATTTTCAAAACGGTGGGGCACCGTCTCAACAATCCTCGAAACAGCTGGGGCACCGTACCAACAATTCTCAAAACGGTTGGACATCGTCCCAAAAGTCCTCAAAACGGGTGTTGCATCTTGCCAACAGTCCTCAAAACGGGTGTTGCATCTTTCCAACAGTCCTCAAAACGGGTGTTGCATCTTGCCAACAGTCCTCAAAACGGGTTGGGCACCGTCCCAACAATCCTCAAAACGTGTGGGCCATCGTCCCAACAATCCTCAAAACGGGTGTTGCATCTTTCCAACAGTCCTCAAAACGGGTGTTGCATCTTGCCAACAGTCCTCAAAACGGGTGTTGCATCTTGCCAACAGTCCTCAAAACGGGTTGGGCACCGTCCCAACAATCCTCAAAACGTGTGGGCCATCGTCCCAACAGTCCTTGTAACGGATGAAGTATGCCTCAGTTCTAGTTTGTTTATCCACACCTTGTTTTCCTAGCTTAATATTTGCCAATGTTCTATTTCGAATGTTGGCAAGATGAAACACAAGTGGAGCATGTGTAACCAAAGTATATAAATTGTTTCCTCTATGTTCCTTGTTGACATTCCTGTGTAAATATGAATTTAAAGTAGGGATGCAAACGAACGGCAAACTTTATAATCGAATATTCGGTATTCTTTCGAACGAATATTCGAATATCGATTACTGAAGTACATATTTTAGAAGATGTAGTAAACTACTTTTATTATTCGTTAAAGTAATAGCCGGCGAATTTTTATCTCGATATTTGCGGCGGACCCTGATTTTCCCCAAATAAGTTTTTGAAATTCTCCGTTTTCAGGAGGATATAAGCGTTTTAGGAAATTCATAATTTTCTCAATATAGAAACAGTCACGAGTTCACTGTACACTTTTCACTACACGATGGTACGTTAATGTAAACAGTAAACTTTTGACTGTATACAACGCAATTTTCAAGACAATATAATGTTAGACAGGACAGGGCATTTTTTGTTTCCGATCTTCAACTGGCCCCGATCACAAAAATACACGAGTCAAAATTCAATTTAAACTCATTTTACCACTTACTAGCATAGCATTATTCAAAATTATATATGTTTTTACTGTATTTAAATATTAATTTCTAATATAATGTGTGTATAAAATCCTTTTGTCGATACATCTTTATAAGTGTAAAAACATACACGATTTTGAACAACTGTTGAGGCTATGTGGTAAAATAAGTTGAGATTGTGATTCTTCAATGCTTTAATATGGGTATATTTGAAACATTGCCTCGGTACTATGAACACGCTTCATAACTAATGCCTCATAAATGTCTACACGTCTGGCCAAATAAATGTGTCATTGTTGCCTTATCAATGTATTCAGGCCTCGCCAATAAATGCGTCATTGTTGTCTCCACGTTTGGCCAACAAATTCCTTCATAAATGTCTACATAATTATCTCTATACCCGGCCAAAAAATGCCTAATAACCGCTCTATACCTGACAAACAAATGCCTTACAATTGTCTCTATACCTATCAAACAAAAGCCTCATAATTGTCTCAATACTTGGTCATCATATGCCTCATGTTTGTCTCTATACCTGACCAACAAATGCCTCAAAATTGTCTCTATACCTGGCTAACAAATGCCATACAATTGTCTCTATATCTGATCAACAAATGCCTCATTATTGTCTCTATACCTGGCTAACAAATGCCATACAATTGTCTCTATATTGACCAACAAATGCCTCACAATTGTCTCAATATCTGACCAAAAATGCCTCATATTTGTCTCTATACCTTGCCACAAATGCCTCATATTTGTCTCTATACTTGGTCTACAAACGCCTCATATTTGTCTCTATATTCCTTGGACAACAAATGCCTCGTATTTGTTCTTATAGTTCTTCGACGAAAATGCCTCATAATTGTCGCTATACCCGACCTACAAATGCTTTATAATTGTCTCTGTACATGGCCAACAAATGCCTCATAATTATCACAATACATGACCAACAAATGCCTCATAATTGTCTCCACGCATAACCTAAAACTGCATCCTTATTGTATCCATGTCTGGCCAAAAAAATCTGGCAAAATTAAACATAAATAACTACACAACTGGCCAATAAATGTTTCATTGCCGTCTTCAAGTCTGGCCAACATAAATGCCTTATAAATGTCTACACATCTGAAAAAATAAATGCGTCCAAGTCTGCTCAACAAATGCCTCGTTAATGTCTACACGCCTGGCCAAATTAATGCGTCATTGATGTCTACGCGACTGGCCAAATAAATGCGTCATTGGTGCCTACACGTCTGGCCAACCAATTCCTCCATAAATGTCTACATAATTGTCTCTATAACTGGCCAACAAATGCCTCATACTTGACTCTATACCTGACAAACAAATGCCTTACAATTGTCTCTATACCTCGCAAACAAAAGCCTCATAATTGTCTCAATACCTGGCCATCATATGCCTCATATTTGTCTCTATACCTGACAAATATATGCCTCATAATTGTCTCTATACCTGGCTATCAAATGCCATACAATTGTCTCTATATTTGACCTCGTATTTGTTCTTATATTTCTTCGACAAAAATGCCTCATAATTATCTCTATACCTGGCTAACAAATGCCATACAATTGTCTCTATATCTGACCTCGTATTTGTTCTTATATTTCTTCGACAAAAATGCCTCATAATTATCTCTATACCTGGCTATCAAATGCCATACAATTGTCCCTATATTTGACCAAAAAATGCCTCATAATTATCTCTATACCTGGCTAACAAATGCCATACAATTGTCTCTATATCTGACCTCGTATTTGTTCTTATATTTCTTCGACAAAAATGCCTCATAATTGTCCCTAGACCTGGCCTTCAAAAACTTTATAATTGTCTCTGTTCGTGGCCAACAAATGCCTCATAATTATCTCTATTCATGACTAACAAATGCCTCATAATTGTCTCCACGCATAACCTACAAACGCCGACTAATTGTATCCGTGCCTGAACAAAAATGCCTCATAATTGTCTCCACGCATAACCTACAAATGCCCTATAATTGTGTCTATACAGAACCGACTTATGCCTCATAATTGTATCCACGCTTAACATACAAATGCCTAATAATTGTAACAATGCCTGACCAACAGAGCAGTTCCATTGCTACCAGTGCTCCTACATCCGGGGGAATCCAGATGAATGGAGCAAAGAGGATTGTATATATAAACCGGAAGTGATGCCCAGGTACCCCTGTAACGAGACAAGCTTCTGCTACACTCAGGAAATGATGGAAGCAGGTAGCCGACAAACCTTTATTATGAGATCATAAATGAGTACACATTTTCACGAATAAAATTAAACAGCAACCACCTTTTTCAGCGTTTTCAAATTATAAAATATATACTAACATGACCCTTGGAACTTGCAAATACAAACTTCCATTATGTGTCGAGATGCTCAAGATAGCGCATAGTCTAGAGCACGATATATTATTCAAAAATGAACATAGTTTTCATATCTTCTTCATCAATTAATTTCAGAATCCATGCATTTATTTTGAAGAAATGGCCGTTTTATACATATTTTTAGGTATTGTGACATCATTTTTTCGTTCCTGCTCGTTGACCAAGCGTGACGTAAAGTGCGAACAAATTGGACCACGACTGCAGAACGACATCTCGTGCCAAGGGGAATTATGTAATGACGTCATAAAGCCACACCTCAGATGCGGGCATTCAACGGTAATGTCAACGAATACTTTTAAAGCATTACTATTATATGGTTTTTTGGAACTGTTTGGATGAAACTAGTTCAAGCTTTACTCTGTGTTTGAGAAAAAAGTGTGCTTAGTCCGGTTATAATAAGGCCATGCCGATGTTGTTGTATGTTAAGCGTCGAACAAACAAACAAAGTGCATGTTTTTCAGTTAATTATTTAAGTTTCTCAGTCACAATATTGATTTTAATACATCCATATCAGTTTCCATATTTAGAATGCACCACGTATTTAAGTTGATTTAGCAAACTATTGGTATTGTACTAGAGTTCAGAACACAGTGTTAATTATGTAAAAAAAAAAGACAAGTCTTGAATATGAAAGATTTATGGACAGTCACATTTTGTCCAAAATATTAGGATATTTCTTTTGTAGTGTACTGCTGTCTCTGTACCCACTTCATATTCCGGTAGATACGCTAGAAATAATATTGTACGAACGCAAAGTTATTTTCTATGTTGTAATTCAAACGATATTGAAAGTGAATTTCACTTTGTCTGTGTGATTCCACCTTTTAATAATATTAGAAAAATATATAGACATGCTTTTATATTAAACCGTCTGCATTTAAATTTTACAATTATTATCAAATAATTGGACATAGCTTATTCAACTATGAATGTCTGTTCATTATTTTCTTAAGATCCACTATAACTAATATCCGAACTCAATATAATCAAATGTGTTCATTCTCTGATTTAGATAGATTACAACAGTCCTCAAAACGGGTTGGGCATCGTCCCAACAGTCTTCGAAACGGATGGGGTATCGTCCCAACAGTCTTCAACACGGATAAGCCATCGTCCCAACAGTCCTCAAAACGGTAGGGGCATACCCCGCAAACAAATGCCTCATAATTGTCTCTATACCTGGCTAACAAATGCCATACAATTGTCTCTATATCTGACCTCGTATTTGTTCTTATATTTCTTCGACAAAAATGCCTCATAATTGTCCCTAGACCTGGCCTTCAAAAACTTTATAGTTGTCTCTGTTCGTGGCCAACAAATGCTTCATAATTATCTCTATACATGACTAACAAATGCCTCATAATTGTCTCCACGCATAACCTACAAACGCCGACTAATTGTATCCGTGCCTGAACAAAAAATGCCTCATAATTGTCTCCACGCATAACCTACAAATGCCCTATAATTGTGTCTATACAGAACCGACTAATGCCTCATAATTGTATCCACGCTTAACATACAAATGCCTCATAATTGTAACAATGCCTGACCAACAGAGCAGTTCCATTGCTACCAGTGCGCCTACATCCGGAGGAATCCAGATGAATGGAGCAAAGAGGATTGTATATATAAACCGGAAGTGATGCCCAGGTACCCCTGTAACGAGACAAGCTTCTGCTACACTCATGAAATGGTGGAAGCAGGTAGCCGACAAACCTTTATTATGAGATCATAAATGAGTACACATTTTCACGAATAAAATTAAACAGCAACCACATTTTTCAGCGTTTTCAAATTATAAAATATATACTAACTTGACCCTTGGAACTTGCAAATACAAATTTCCATTATGTGTCGAGATGCTCAAGATAGCACATAGTCTAGAGCACGATATATTATTCAAAAATGAACATAGTTTTCATATCTTCTTCATCAATTAATTTCAGAATCCATGCATTTATTTTGAAGAAATGGCCGTTTTATACATATTTTTAGGTATTGTGACATCATTTTTTCGTTCCTGCTCGTTGACCAAGCGTGACGTAAAGTGCGAACAAATTGGACCACGACTGCAGAACGACATCTCGTGCCAAGGGGAATTATGTAATGACGTCATAAAGCCACACCTCAGATGCGGGCATTCAACGGTAATGTCAACGATTACTTTTAAAGCATTACTAGTATATGTTTTTTGGAACTGTTTGGATGAAACTAGTTCAAGCTTTACTCCGTGTAAAACAAACAAAGTGCATGTTTTTCAGTTAATTATTTAAGTTTCTCAGTCACAATATTGATTTTAATACATCCATATCAGTTTCCATATTAAGAATGCACCACGCATTTAAGTTGATTTAGCAAAATATTGGTATTGTACTATAGTTCAGAACACAGTGTTAATTATGTAAAAAAATTAAGACAAGTCTTGAATATGAAAGATTTATGGATAGTCACATTTTTTCCAAAATATTAGGATTTTTTCTTTAGTAGTGTACGGCTGTCTGTGTACCCACTTCATATTCCGGTAGATACGCTAGAAATAATATTGTACGAACGCAAAGTTATTTTCTATGTTGTAATTCAAATGATATTGAAAGTGAATTTCACTTTGTCTGTGTGATTCCACCTTTTAATAATATTAGAAAAATATATAGACATGCTTTTATATTAAACCGTCTGCATTTAAATTTTACAATTATTATCAAATAATTGGACTTAGCTTATTCAACTATGACTGTCTGTTCATTATTCTCTTAAGATCCACTATAACTAATATCCGAACTCAATATAATCAAATGTGTTCATTCTCTGATTTAGATAGATTACACCAGTCCTCAAAACGGGTTGGGCATCGTCCCAACAGTCTTCAAAACGGATGGGGTATCGTCCCAACAGTCTTCAACACGGATAAGCCATCGTCCCAACAGTCCTCAAAACGGTAGGGGCATACCCCGCAAACAAATGCCTCATAATTGTCTCTATATCTGGCTAACAAATGCCATACAATTGTCTCTATATCTGACCTCGTATTTGTTCTTATATTTCTTCGACAAAAATGCCTCATAATTGTCCCAGGACCTGGCCTTTAAATACTTTATAGTTGTCTCTGTACGTGGCCAACGTCCCAACACTCCTAAAAACCGTAGAGGCATCGTCTAAACAGTCCTCAAAACGGGTGGCGCATCGTTCATACAGTCTTTAAAACGGGTGGTTCATCGTCCA
Source organism: Mya arenaria (assembly GCF_026914265.1). NCBI lineage: Eukaryota > Metazoa > Mollusca > Bivalvia > Myida > Myidae > Mya > Mya arenaria. The sequence continues at coordinate 1,850,380 of NC_069124.1, forward strand.
AACAAACCTTTAAAAGGGTGGTGCATCGTCGAAACAATCCTCAAACCGGATGGGGCATCGTCCCAACTGTTATTGTAACGGGTGAGGCATGCCGCAGTACTAATTTTTGTATCCACACCTCGTTGTCCCAAGACATTAAAAAAACCCGTTTGTAAAGTTTGTAATGGTATAGCATTTTATTATCAATCTTCTCTTTCGAATATAAGAAAGATGGAACAAAAGTGGAGCATGTGTAACCAAAGTATATAAATGATTTCCTCTATGATCCCCGATGACCAAAACATGCCTGTGTAAATATGAATTTTGAGAAATAATATTATACACAATACAGAAACAGTCTCGAGTTCACTGTACACTATTTACAATACGATTGCACGTTAATGTAAATAAAATAAAATTTACTGACTACAAAGAAATTTTTAATACAATATAAAGCTAAACAGGGTTCGGCATTAATTGTTTCCGATTTACACCTGGCCCCAATATCACAAAAATATGCGAGTCAAATTTGAATTTCAACTCATTGTTCCACTTACTGGCATAGTTTTATTCAAAAGTATGTATGTATTTACTCTATTTAAAACTTAGTATGTAATATAATGTGTTTACAAAATCCTTTTGTCGATACAGTTTTTATAAGGGTCAAAACATACACGATTTTAAATAACTGTTAAGGCTATGTGGTAAAATAAGTTGAGATTGTGATTCTGCTTTAATATTTTTATACTTGTAACATTGGGGTCGGTACTATAAATACGCCTTTCAGAGACGAATGCCTCATAAATGTCTACACGCCTGACAAAATAAATTCGTCATTGCTGTCTACACGTGTGGCCATCAAATACCTCATAAATGTCTACATGCCCGGGCAATAAATGCGTCATTGCTATATCCACGAGTGGCCATCACATGCCTCATAAATGTCTACATGCCTGGCCAATCAATTCGTCATTGTTGTCTCCATGTGTGGCCATCAAATGCCTCATAAATGTCTACACGCGTGGCCAATAAATTCGTAATTGTTGTCTCCACGTCTGGCCAACAAATGCGTCATTGCTGTCTCCACGTGTGGCATTCGTAAGCCTCATAAATGTTTACACGTCTGGCCAATAAATGCGTCATTGTTGTCTACACGTGGGGCATTCAAATGCCTCATAAATGTCTACACGCCTGGCCAATAAATGCGTCATTGTTGTTTCCATGTGAGGCATTCATAAGCCTAATAAATAAATGTCCACACACCTGATTAAAAATGTATCCTTGCTGTCTACACGAGTGACCAACAAATGCCAAATAAATGTCTACACGCCTGGTCAACAAATGCCTCATAATTTTCTTTACGCCTGGTCAACTAATACCTCATAATTGTTTCCATGCTTGGCAAACATATGACTCATAATTTTCTCAACGCCTGGCCTTCAAATGCCTTTATACATGTCTCAACGTCTGGCCAACCAATGCCTTAAAATTTGCTAAATGACTGGTCAACAAATGTCTCATGATGGTCTCTAGGCCTGGACAACAAATGCCTAATAAAGTAATAATCGTCTACAATTGTCTACACTTCAGGCAAATAAATAACTCAAAGGTATGTATATATGTCTGACCAACAAACTCTTCATTAATGTTTTCAAGCCTAAGACAAAAATGCTTGTCAAGTGTCTTCATGTTTGATCAACAAATGCCTCATTATGATATCCATGCCTTGCCAACAAATGTCTCATAATTCTCTCTATACTTGGCCAACAAATGCCTACTATTTGTCTCTATACCTGAGAACCAAATGCATCATAATTGTCTCCATACCTGGCAAACAAACGCCTCAAAATTGTCTATACACCTGGTTTACAAATGCCTTATAATTGTCTCTTAACCTTGACCAAAAATGCCTAATATTTGTCTTTATACTAGACCAACAAATGCCTAAGAATTGTCTGTATACCTGACCAACAAATGACTCATGTTTGTATCTATACCAAATTAACAAACGCCTCATATTTGTAACAATACCTGGCCAACAAATGCCTCATAAGTATATACATATACGGCCAACACATGTTTCATAATTGTCTCTATACATTGACAACAATAGCCTTATATTTGTATCTATACCTTGACAACGAATGCCTCCTATTTGTCTCTATACCTGGTCAACAAATGCCCAATAATTGCCTCTATACCTGACCAACAAATGCCCCATATTTTTATCCATACCTGACCAACAAATGCTTCATAATTGTCTCTATACCTGTTCAACAAATTCTTCATATTTGTCTCTATACCTGGTCAACAAATGCTTCATAATTGTCCACATACCTGGCCAACAAATGCCCGATGATTGTCTCAATACACTAACAACAAAGGCCTCATAATTGTCTCTATGCCTTGACAATAAATGCCTCATAACTATCGATATACCTGGTCAACAAATGCCTCATATTTGTCTCCATATCTGACCAACAAATGCCCCATATTTCTTTCCATACCTGACCAATAAATGCCCCATAATTGTCTCTATACCTTGACAACAAATGCCTCTTATTTGTCTCCATACCTGGCCAACAAATGCCTCATGATTGTCTCAATACCCTAACAACAAAGCCCTTATATTTGTCTCTATACCTTGACAATAAATGCCTTATAATTGTCTAACTTGGCCTACACATGCCTCACAATTTTCTCCACGCATAACTTAAAAATTCCTCACTATTGTCTCTTTACCTGGCCAAAAGATTTCTTGCTATTGTCTCCACGCATAACCTACAAATCCCTCATAATTGTTTTTATGCTTGGCTCACAAATCCCTCACAATTGTCTCCACGCATAACCTACACATGTCTTACAATTGTCTCCACGCATAACCTACACATGCCTCACAATTGTCTCCACGCTTAACCTACACGTGCCTCACAATTGTCTCCACCCATAACCTACACATGTCTCACAATTGTCTCCACACAAAACCTACACATGCCTCACAGTTGTCTCCACGCATAACCTACACATGCCTCACAATTGTCTCCACCCATAATCTACACATGCTTCACAATTGTCTCCACGCATAACCTACAAATCCCTCATAATTGTTTTTATGCTTGCCTCACAAATGCCTCACAATTGTATCCACGCATAACCTACAAATGCCTCACAATTGTCTCCACTTATAACCTACACATGCCTCACAATTGTCTCCACGCATAACCTACAAATGCCTCACAATTGTCTCCACTTATAACCTACAAATGCCTCACAATTGTCTCCACGCATAACCTACAAATGCCTCACAATTGTATCGACCCATAACCTACAAATGCCTCACAATTGTCTCCACTTATAACCTACAAATGCCTCACAATTGTCTACACGCATAACCTACAAATGCCTCACAATTGTCTCCACTTATAACCTACAAATGCCTCACAATTGTCTCCACGCATAACCTACAAATGCCTCACAATTGTCTCTACGCATAACCTAAAAATGCCTCACAATTGTCTCCACGCATAACCTACAAATGCCTCACAATTGTCTCTATGCCTTGCTTACATATACCTCATAATTGTCTTCATGTCTGACCAACAGAGCAGTTCCATTGCTACCAGTGTGCCTACATCCGGGGGAATCAAGATTATTGGAGCAAGGAGGAGTGTATATATAAACCGGAAGGGATGCCCGCGTACCTCTGTAACAAGACTAGCTTCTGCTACACTCAGGAATTGATGGAAGCAGGTAGCCGACAAGCCTTTATCATGAGTTCATAAATGAGTTAACATGTTTCACGAATAGCATTAATAAGCAACCACCTAGTTCAGCCTTTTCAAATAATAAATATATACTAACATGACCATGGGAACTTGCAAATACAAACTTCCATTATGTGTCGAGATGCTCAAGAAAGCGCATAGTCGAGAGCACGAGAAAAGAATGTCATTTTTCCTAAAATGTTTCCGTAAAATTATACTATTTTTATTTATTATGCAAAAATGAATTTAGTTTTCATATCTTCTACTTCAATAAATTTCAGAATCCATGCATTTATTTGAAATAAAAATGGCCGTGTTATACATATTTTTAGGTATCGTGACATCATTTTTTCGTTCCTGCTCGATTACCAAGCGTGACGAAAAGTGCGAACAAATTGGACCACGACTGCAGAACGACATCTCGTGCCAAGGGGAATTGTGTAATGACGTCATCAAGCCACACCTCAGATGCGGGCATTCAACGGTAATGTCAAGGAAAACTTTGAAAGCATTATTAGTATATGTTTTTATTGGAACTGTTTGGATGAAACTAGTGCAAGCTTTACTCTGTACTTAAAAAAGTGTGCTTAGTCCGGTAATAATAAGGCCATGCCGATTTTATTATTTGTTTAGCGTCGAACAAACAAACAAAGTGCATGGGGTTTTTTCAGTTAATATTTAAGTTTCACAGTCATAATATTGATTTTAATACATCCATAAGTTACCATACTTAAAATACCTAACGCATTTAAGTTGATTTAGCAAACGATTGGTATTGTACTATAGTTCAGAACACAGAGTAATTAAGTAAAGAATTTTAAGACAAGTCTTGAATATGAAAGATTTATGGACAGTTTCATTTGTCCAAAATATTAGAATTTTTCTTTTGTAGTCTACTGCTGTATGTGCACTCACTTCATATTCCGGTAGATACGCTAGAAATAATATTGTACGAATGCAAATTTGGTGTCTATGTTGTAATTCAAACGATATTGAAAGTGAAATTCACTTTGTCTGCGTGTGTCCACCTTTTAATGATAAATATATAGACATGCTATTATACTAAACCGTCTGTATTTAAATTTGTCAATTATTGCAATCAAATGATTGGACTTAGTTTATTCACCAATGACTGTCTGTTCATGATTATTTTAAGATCCCTCGTAACTAATGTCAGAACGCAATATAATCAAATTTGTTCATCCTCTGATTTAGATAAATTACAACAGTCCACAAAACGGATTGGGCATCGAAACGGATGGGGTATCGTCCCAACAGCCTTCAACACGGATGGGGCATCGTTCCAACAGATCTAAAAACGGTAGGCGCATCATCTAAACAGTCCTCAAAACGGTATGGGCATCGTTTAAACAATCCTCAAAACGGGTGTGGCATCGTGCACACAGTCCTTGGAACGGGCGGTGCATCGTCCTAACAGTCCTTGGAACGGGTGGTGCATCGTCTTAACAGTCCTTGGAACGGGTGGGGCATCGTCTAAACAGTTCTTGGAACGGGTGGGGCATCGTCCAAACAGTCCTTGGAACGGGTGGGGCATCGTCCAAACAGTCCTTGGAACGGGTGGGGCATCGTCCAAACAGTCCTTGTACCGCGTGGGGCATCTTCCCAACAGGCCTTGTAACGGGTGGGGCATCGTCCCAACAGTCCTTGAAACGGGTGGGGCATCGTCTAAACAGTCCTTGTAACGGGTGGGGCATCGTCCCAACAGTCCTTGTAACGGGTGGGGCATCGTCTAAACAGTCCTTGTAACGGGTGGGGCATCGTCCCAACAGTCCTTGTAACGGTTGGGCATCGTCTAAACCACAGGTGCTCGTCACATTGCCTGAATACAGTAATACATACTTATTTCATATTTTCTTATTTTTTTTATTTATTTTTTTTTATTTATTTTTTTTTAATTATTTATTTATGTCGGTCAAGATAGTGAATATGTGTCATTTAAAAAAATATTCCACAATTTTTTATGAAAGAAAATTAGTATAATTTCATGAAAGAAAATTAGTATAATTTATTTATATATTATACTAATTTTCTTTCATGAAAAATTGTGGAATATTTTTTTAAATGACATATATTCACTATTTTGACCAAAATAAATAATAAAAAAAATAAAAAAAATATTAAAAATAAAAAATTATAAATAAAAAATGTATAACTGTATCCAGGCAATGTGACGAGCACCTTTGGTCTAAACAGTCCTTGTAACGGGTGGGGCATCGTCCCAACAGTCCTTGTAACGGGTGGTACATGCCGTGTCTATACATAACCGACTAATGTCTCATAATTGTCTCCACGCATAACATACAAATGCCTAATAATTGTCCCCATGCCTGACCAACAGAGCAGTTCCATTGCTACCAGTGCTCCTACATCCGGGGGAATCCAGATGAATGGAGCAATGAGGATTGTATATATAAACCGGAAGTGATGCCCATGTACCCCTGTAACAAGACAAGCTTCTGCTACGCTCAGGAAATGATGGAAGCAGGTAGCCGACAAACCTATATTATGAGGTCATATATGAGTACACATTTTTACGAATAGCATTAAACAGCAACCACCTTTTTCAGCGTTTTCAAATTATAAAATATATACTAACATGACCCTTGGAACTTGCAAATAAAAACTTCCATTATGTGTCGAGATGCTCAAAATAGCGCATAGTCTAAAAAACGATATATTATGCAAAAATGAACATAGCTTTTCATATCTTCGTCATCAATTAATTTCAGAATCCATGCGTTTATTTTGAAATAAAAAAATGGCCGTGTTATACATATTTTTAGGTATTGTGACATCATTTTTTCGTTCCTGCTCGTTGACCAAGCGTGACGTAAAGTGCGAACAAATTGGACAACGACTGCAGAACGACATCTCGTGCCAAGGGGAATTATGTAATGACGTCATAAAGCCACACCTCAGATGCGGGCATCAATACAATTCAGCGATTCGGTCAACGAATACTTTAAAAGCATTACTAGTATATGTTTTTTTTGGAACAGTTTGGGTGAAACTAGTGCAAGCTTTACTCTTTACTTGAGAAAAAAGGTGTGCTAAGCCCGATTATAATAATTAAGGTCATGCCGATTGTATTATAATATGTTAAGCGTCGAACAAACAAAGCGCATGTTTTTTCCGTTAATTATTGAAGGTTCTCAGTCACAATATTGATTATAATACATCCATATAAGTTTCCATACTTAAAATACATCTAGCAAAATATTGGTATTGTACTATAGTTCAGAACACAGTGTAATTATGTGAAGAATTTTAAGACAAATATTGAATATGAAACATTTATAGACATTTTTCCTAAAATATTAAGATTTTTTTTTGTATTCTTCGGCTGTCTGTGAACCCACTTCATATTCAAACCGGTTGATACGCTATAGATAAACTTCTACGAGCTCAAAGATATTGTCTATGTTGTTATTTAAATAATATTGAAACTGAATTTTACTTTGTGTGTGTCCACCTTTTAATAATATTAGAAAGAACCATTTAGAAATGTTATTATATAAAACCGTCTTTATTTAAATATATACAATTATTGCAATCAAATAATAGAACTGAGCTAATTGAACTGTGTCTGTCTGTTGATGGTTCTCTTAACATCCACTATAACTAATATACTACACCTGTCTGTCAAGCAAGTTACCATTTTAATTTTGAACAGTGTTAATCGAGTTTTCTCCCTTATATCTTAATTTTCTTGTGGTTCTAAATCTGCATTTAGATTTGATATAAATTAAGAACAGATTTATGCTTCAACTTGTTAACCAATGACACGAGTCCGCTTCTACTTGTTAACCAATGTCACGAGTCCGCTTCTACTTGTTAACCAATGTCACGAGTCCCCTTCTACTTGTTAATCTATGACACGAGCTCCCTTCTTATTGTTAACCAATGTCACGAATCCCCTTCTACTTGTTAACCAATGACACGAGTCTGCTACCAATGACACGTGTTTGCCTCTACCTGTAAACCCATGACACGAGTCCCCTTCTACATGTTAACCAATGACACGAGTCCGCTACCAATGACACGTGTCTGCCTGAACTTGTAAACCCATGTCACGAGTCCCCTTCTACTTGTTCATCAATGACACGAAACCGCTTCTACTTGTTAACCAATGACACGAGTCCGCTTCTACTTGTTAACCAATGACACGAATCCCCTTCTACTTGTTAATCAATGACACGAGTCCGCAACCAATGACACGTGTCTGCCTCTACTTGTACACCCTTGACTCGAGTCAACATCTACTTGTTTAAAAATGACACGAAACCGCTTCTATTTGTTAATCAATGACCCGAGTCCGCTACTACTTTTTAAGCAATGACACGAAACCGCTTCTACTTGTTAACCAATGACACGAGTCCGCTTCTACTTGTTAACCAATGACACGAATCCCTTTCTACTTGTTAATCAATGACAAGAGTCCGCAACCAATGACACGTGTCTGCCTCTACTTGTACACCCTTGACTCGAGTCAACTTCTACTTGTTTAAAAATGACACGAAACCGCTTCTATTTGTTAATCAATGACCCGAGACCGCTTCTACTTTTCAAGCAATGACACGAAACCGCTTCTACTTGTTAACCAATGACACGAATCCCCTTCTACTTGTTAACCAATGACACGAGTCCGCAACCAATGACACGTGTCTGCCTCTACTTGTACACCCTTGACTCGAGTCAACTTCTACTTGTTTAAAAATGACACGAAACCGATTCTACTTGTTAACCAATGACCCGAGTCCGCTTCTACTTGTTAAGCAATGACACGAGTCCGATTCTACTTGTTAACCAATGACACTATCCCGCTACCAATGACACGAATCCGCTACCAATGACACGTGTCCGCTTCTTCCTGTTAACCAATGACACGAGTCCGCTTCTTCTTGTTAACCAATGACACGAGTCCACTATCAATGACACGTGTCTGCCTCTACTTGTACACTCATGACAGGAGTCAACTTCTACTTGTTTAAAAATGACACGAAACCGCTTCTACTTGTTAATTAATGACACGAGTCCGATTCTACTTGTTAACCAGTGACACTATCCCGCTACCAATGACACGATTCCGCTACCAATGACACGTGTCCGCTTCTACCTGTTAACCAATGCCACGAGTCCCCTTCTTCTTGTTAATCAATGACACGAGTCCGCTTTTACTTGTTAATAAATGACACGTGTCCGCTTCTACTTGTTAATCAATGACACGTGTCCGCCTCTACGTGTTAATCAATGACACGTGTCCCCTTCTCCTTGCTTAAAAATGACACGAAACCGCTTCTACTTGTTAACTAATGACACGTGTCCGCTTCTACCTGTTAACCAATGCCACGAGTCCCCTTCTACTTGATAATCAATGACACGAGTCCGCTTTTACTTGTTAACCAATGACACGTGTCCGCTTTTACATGATAACCAATGCCACGAGTCCCCTTCTACTTGATAATCAATGACACGAGTCCCCTTCTACTTGTTAATCAATGACACGTGTCCGCTTCTACTTGTTAATCAATGACACGTGTCCGCCTCTACTTGTTAATCAATGACAAGTGTCCCCTTCTACTTGTTAATCAATGACACGAGTCCGCTTTTACTTGTTTATCAATGACACGTGTCCGCTTCTACCTGTTAACCAATGACACGAGTCCCCTTCTACTTGTCAACCAATGACATGAGTCCTCTTCTACTTGTTAACCAATAACACGAGTCCCCTTCTACTTGTCAACCAATGACACGAGTCCCCTTCTACTTGTTTATCAATGACACGAGTCCCCTTCTACTTGTTTATCAATGACACGAGTCCCCTTCTACTTGTCAACCAATGACATGAGTCCCCTTCTAATTGTCAACCAATGACACGAGTCCCCTTCTATTTGTTAACCAATAACACGAGTCCCCTTTTACTTGATCAATGTCACGTGTCTGCTTCTACTTGTTAACCAATGACACGTGTCATTGCAAACGTTTCAACTCTCTTAAAAATGGATTTTGCTGATATCTTCGAGTTTGCTTCAACGACTGGCATTATGATTTAGAGTGCGTACTATAGCATAATGCCATTCAACAAATAATTGTCTGGCTTGTCATTAGCAGACATGCAGTTGTCTGGGGAATGGGCTCTTTCCATCAGCTCAATTACATGTTTAATTATTTTCCGAACGGATGAATCACGCCGTCTGAAGCCGCACATATCGTTGTTGATCTCGAATCTTTCAACAGCTTCCATCGCCGGAAACTAGGCATCCTCACCTGGAAAATAATTACATCCGGGCATTCAAGGCAATTACACGCGGAATACCTCACCTGAGACCGGAAGTAGCGATATTCAATCGTCTTGATGATCGGCAGACGAGATGAACAGATGTCGTCTGCGTTAAGCATGGAAAATGTTTTGTTCCAAATTTGAGACGGCAAAATGTTTTGTAAACACACTGAACGATTAATGGAAAATTTTCTTCCTAAAATATTTAGTATTAGGCAGAGCTGTATACTTAATATTTCATCATGATGTCACACATATTCATGTTCACCATTTATATATGTATACTAAATAATCGTATTATTGTAGAAAATAAAATCTTCCTTGGTAGGCTGGTATAATTGTGAGGAAACAAGTGGTTGAACGGGAGCCAACCCTGAAAACATTCAGATTTTCCGCACAAAACATTCACATCTTCCTGTGTGTTCTTCAAAAAAGCAAACAAAAAGATTGCTCGGTTATATGACTGATAATTAGAAAAACATATGCGGAAGAGACAAAAACAACGTTTATCTTGGATGGCTTAACTGCGTTTGGAATTGAGAGGAAGAATTCCATTGATGGAACCTTTAATTCCATTACTTGGCTGCCTAAGCGTTTTAAGAAAGCACCAGAATGAACCTGAAAGGCTCGTACATATTTTTTTTAAATTCAGTTTAACCTTATTTATTTTACAATGAGTGTGAAACACGTTGTTACAACATTATAATTCATCACCCTCGTTGTCACAATGCTACGCGAGAGTGTGGTCTTGTGTTGTGGGGAAAACCGGAGTACCTGGTGGAAACCCACTCGTCCAGTTTGGTGACCACAAACAAAACTCACATGCGCCCAGGCCGGGAATCGAAGTCGTTCGTACAGGTGAAAAGCGATTGCGCTAACCACTGTACTAATCGGATTAATATGTATAATCCCACTGTAATCTATATCTGTAACCTAGATGTTACCGCTGCTATTACTATTAATATTACTGTTACTGAATCTAAGACTTACTGTGAAAAGAATTGTTGCTGAGCTGTTTATATGCATATATATAGAAGTAGAAACTGTGTTGTGTGCCACCTTTACAATACTGACTTTTTGCAAATGGTGTTAATTACTGGCATTTTATAATCTTAATACCTTTTTGGTATCATGCATCTTTTTAAAGTTCAAAACAGCAGTGCTCTGTAAAGTGTCAAAGTGAAAAATTAAAGCTATTCAAGTGGGCGAAATGATTTGATTAACACAAATAGTATTAATGAATTACGGCTACTTTATACATTTTGTGTTATTACATCCGATTGAGTACTAATCAATGTCAGTAAAATCCGGGAAAAATCATCAAGGCCGCTCAGAAACTACACGACAATAGGCTCGAAGTGCTGACATGTTTGTTAGCCCATGATGATGGCTATCATAGCTTTGTACATTTATTCCGTTTTGTACAGGAAATGGAATACAACTTATAAAATTGATATTATTCGGTAGATTGAACTTTATGACCGTAAGATATTATCTGAGCAAAATCGTGATAATTTACATTAATTCGATGAATGTATTTCAGTCGTTTGTTTATAAAAGGACGAGTTTATCAGACAGGCCCCTCCCTGGCCAGTCCAGACTCACACTGAGAAGGTCAACTGTCAAACTGTCGAGACGGTGACCATACATAGTACTAGGTGAAGGTGACTGCCAAAGTTGATATTCGTGCCTGAGGCTTGTTTACAGAGGCAAGAGTTTATCAGACATGAACCCACTGTTTCGCCGTCCAGACTCCAACAATCAGGGGTCAAACGCTACACCGCCGGCAATGCCCACACGAACCACCCACTGTCAATATCGTCTTGTTGACTGTATTACTGTATAGCAATCATAAATTTGAAAAGCACCAAAACATGATGACAACTTGATCTTGTCTAAAATAGCAGACAATGGGCTTATCTATGACTATGGTTTTCTAGCTTCTAAGTCGGTGTTTATCCCTGCGTTGCTGTCGATGGTCAGGTTAACTATTGTCGTTATGGGTACGCTGGTGTCGATGGTCAGGTTAACTACTGTCGTCATGGGTACGCTGGTGTCTATGGTCAGATTAACTACTGGCGTCAAGGGTACGCGGGTTTCTTCGGTCAGGTTAACCACTGGCGTCATGGGTACGCTGGTGTCTATGGTCAGGTTAACTTCTGCTGTCATGGGTACGCGGGTTTCTTCGGTCATGTTAAATACTGGCGTCATGGGTACGCTGGTGTCTATGGTCAGATTAACTACTGGCGTCATGGGTACGCGGGTTTCTTCGGTCAGGTTAACTACTGGTGTCATGGGTACGCTGGTGTCAATGGTCAGGTTAACTACTGGTGTCATGGGTACGCTGGTGTCTATGGTCAGGTTAACTACTGGTGTCATGGGTACGCTGGTGTCTATGGTCAGATTAACTCCTGGCGTCATGGGTACGCTGGTGTCTATGGTCAGGTTAACTACTGGCGTCATGGGTACGCTGGTGTCAATGGGTGGTTAACTACTGGCGTTATGGGTACGCTGTTGTCAATGGTCAGGTTAACCAGTGGATGGATACACTGGTGTCTATGGTCAGGTTAACTCCTGGCGGCATGGGTACGCTGGTATCTATGGTCAGGTTAACTACTGGCGTCATGGGTACGCTGGTGCCAATGGTCAGGTTAACTACTGGCGTTATGGGTACGCTGTTGTCAATGGTCAGGTTAACTACTGGCGTCATGGGTACGCTGGTGTCAATGGTCAGGTTAACTCCTGGCGCCATTGGTACGCTGGTGTCTATGGTCAGGTTAACTCCTGGCGGCATGGGTACGCTGGTATCTATGGTCAGGTTAACTACTGGCGTCATGGGTACGCTGGTGCCAATGCTCAGGTTAACTACTGGCGTTATGGGTACGCTGTTGTCAATGGTCAGGTTAACTACTGGTGTCATGGGTACGCTGGTGTCTATGGTCAGGTTAACTCCTGGCGTCATTGGTACGCTGGTGTCAATGGTCAGGTTAACAACTGGCGGCATGGGTACGCTGGTGTCTATGGACAGGTTAACTACTGGCGTCATTGGTACGCTGGTGTCTATGGTCAGGTAAACTCCTGGTGTCATGGGTACGCTGGCGTCTATGGACAGGTTAACTACTGGCGTCATGGGTACGCTGGTGTCAATGGTCAGGTTAACTACTGGCGGCATGGGTACGCTGGTGTCTATGGACAGGTTAACTCCTGGCGTCATGGGTACGCTGGTGTCTATGGACAGGTTAACTCCTGGCGTCATGGGTACGCTGGTGTCTATGGACAGGATAACTACTGGCGTCATGGGTACGCTGGTGTCTATGGTCAGGTAAATTAATGGTGGTATGGGTACGCTGGTGTCTATGGTCAGGTTAACTACTGGCGTCATGGGTACGCTGGTGTCTATGGTCAGGTTAACTACTGGCGTCATGGGTACGCTGGTGTCAATGGTCAGTTTAAGTACTGGCGTCGTGGGTACGCTGGTACTTGGAATCGCCTTGATAGTGCATGGGTCAAATCTTAACACTTAAATCCATTTGGTTTTCTAAATTGTAATTTGTGGTACGGATCGGCATTCGCCGAACATTTAAATTGGTAAATTAGAAGACAGCTATTTTTTATTAAGTGGTCAACATTATATTTCGTCAAATGAGAAGGCATTTTTCTTACGTGATTTAACACATTTATTTCAGTAAATTAGCGGTCAGCCATTATTGATTTTAATAAGATGAGGCGATAGATATAACAGTGGGTTGCCGAGTTAGTGGGTAGTCTACATACTATAATTTAGACCACTAAAAATCTAATAGATTGTTAGTAGGTAATTACACAAAATAAATGTTAATGTGACTGCTTCGCATCAAAGCATTTATATTTGTAAGTACGTACTAGTAATCTCTAAGTGTTTTAGTGGTCTAAACGCGTCGCATCAAACCATTTATTTCTGTGAGTACATACTAACAAACTTTTACCATTACTAATCGGTTATTTCAAACAGAGACTGGATCAATTATTTTGAACACTAAGATGGTATATGTATGTTGATATGCACTTTATGAAATAAAGTGGTCGTCTGGCTGAGCCGGTCCTCACATAATTAATTATTAATTAATGCATATAACTTTAACCTATACTTACATGAACATTAATCCATTGTACGCCGTCTGCCTATCCTTTTACATGTTCAATGTGACCATTTGTATGTTATACTTTCCGACCATCTTTTTGTTATTCATACCACTGACAGAACCTGAAGATATGGTCGCGTCGTCGTACCATTTTCGTGGCGAAAAAAACGAATACATGTAAACGAAATGGAAGAAATCGGCCATCATATGTCGTGCGGGAGAAGTAGGTTCTATTTTTTGACAGCGAAAAGATTGGTACTTGAGCCTAGTACCGTTCTCTCTCGTGTTATTGACCAGTATACTACCAAGCGCCCAGGTACCGGGGAAAGCGATATCACATTGTTACCCGCGCATCGCTCTGCACTGGTTGCAGATCTTTTGCAACAGCACAATCTCCAAGCTTTGCCTCATCCACCATATCTCAGACCTCTCACCTTGTGAATTCTGGTGGAATACCCAAAGCAGGTCCAGTCTACGCGGGGGTCGTTTTAAGACGCAGAGTGACTTTCGAAGAGCCCTATTCTGTAGTGTATACACATAACAGCATAATAACAGTTTATACTGGATTTCGCGGCTCAAGACATGAGTAGATGACAAACGGGGGGGGGGGGGGGGGGGGGGCGGGGGACCTTGAGAGACCGGAATCAAGGCATTTTTTTAATGTCAGGACACATGTTGTAACGGCGACGCGCCGCAGTTGCCACTATTTATAAAACATTAGGCCGACAAGATCTTACTCCTCATACCTTGCTTGCTTACCCACTTAGCGTACTTATAAATGAGAGTGTAACACTCTCACCTTGCGTACATATCCTTGCGTACCAAATAACCCTTCTTCATTCCGAATCCTGTGTAACAAATACTTCTAAGCGATTTGAGAATCCGTGTACCGATTTTGCCAACTATTTTTTGATAATATTGAATTGTTTATGCACATGATAAGGTTTATATTTTATCCAATGCCTAATAATTAGTCCCTGCATACCGCGTCCCACTCTCTCGAGTCCCGACAACTGCCTTATAAGCCTCTTATTACCGCGTGCATAAAGGAGGATCGCGGTTACACCCTCGTCTATTCATTTAGCAGCGAGTGTGCAGGCATGTTACATAATATATGTTTGAGCACGGTACATATAAATCGTTTAATGTAAAAAGGAAGATGGGATTACATTCAATATAAGAGATATGTCTCAAGAAGCCGCCAATCGCATTCATCACAGCGTCTATACGGTGTTGCCATTCTGGCTGAACAAATACTCGAACTAAGCTCTTCCAGTCATTATCAAACATGATATCAAAATGTCACTATTAATCTTAATTTTTAAATCGAATCATGACAGTTGTATAACCACAAACAGCAATATGAATTGCGAACTAACGAGAATAAGACGATGATAACCCCACTTGAGCGACTTTGGCCATGTCATCACTCAGTTGTTTGTCCGAGGGGATACTGTCCGAATCTTGGGTCAGTGTCGCCTGCTGTTCACTTCGCAACCGAAGGATAATAAAGGAATGTCTGTATTGATAAACTTATAGTTATAGACATAAAACTTCAGTTTGTTGTTTCAACTATGTGTATTCCTTAATTCAATACAATACATCAGCGTACGTGCGTGCGTGCGAACGTGTAATACCAGACCACAATGTGTGGACTTATTGTTGCAAAGGCTTTCATGTCTCAAGTTGTTAAAGAATAAAGCTTTTATGTGTTTGTACTTTAATGAAATCATTATTAGCAGATCTATATGGTGTTTGAAATATAAGTGTCTGTGCTAAGTGGCCGAACAAACTACAAAAGAAATTAAGTTCTGTGTCCTTTTACAAAAATGTTCTTACGCCTAATGAGCCGGAAGACACTATACATCAAAAGTAGTCCGGAAAAGGCAATTGTCAAAATCAGAACTATGGACAACAGTGTGTCTCCTCTATACGATAGCTTGAACCGTAAACTGGTATTTGTTCTAGGCATTATAGTTTTATTGTTCTTTGTTAAGTTCTGTATATGCTTTCTTGTAATTCATAGTGATTTAAAGAGATTTATCAGTGAAATTTAATAAAATTAACTGAAATTTAATTGAGTTTCACTGGTTCAAACATTTAATATTTTTTTCTGTTTTGAAATTTTAGCCCGTCCCACTTCCAAGTCAGCGCGCACAAGGCTGGGACACAGTTTCTCAGTCAAATATTTTACGATCTTAAACTAAACAAAACAAATGGACGAAAAAGAACATACTTTCTCATCGACTGTTTCTGTTACATTTTTTTCCTTCTAAACATGAATTTCTTTAAAAAAAATATATATATAGGTCATTAGAAGTTCAATGTTCCGAAGGTCTCCTTCAAACAATTATTTTGGAAAATAAATCGCTTAAAATCAATAGCTAAGTTTTTGTAGATCCTGGAACTCAGGTAAAGATAGAGGAATGAACAAACTTTACATTTCGAGAGTAAACGCGAAAATGTAGTATGACCTTTTTAATTTAACGACACATAGAACATTTTCGCTTTAACTCTAGTATCAGAAGTACTCTGGTACACTGCCAAAGCCTAACTGGCTTATCATACAACGAGCGGAGCCAAAAGAGAAACGCCCAAACTGTGAACGTTGTTTTTTGGCAGGACTTCAGTTCGATATGTTTTAAAGGTAACTGCTCAATAGTCCGATGAATTCCAGCGATTTTTGTCTGGGAAATACAGTTTTTGGCTGGAGGCCTACTGCATGTGCTATTTAATCAAAGCTTGTCTGTGTAAGTGTCTAATCTACTGCAAAGATCTAGGAAATTATTACATTCTCTGTTCATTAGGGATAGTGGTATGAATTCCTTCAAACTTATTAAAAGCATCGGCATAATTCTAGTTTCATGGCTTGGTTATGTCTCATCAATACGTGATGAAATACATAGCTACAAGTTTGAGGTACCTGGATAAAAGCATTCTTCAGTTATTGAACGAAATTGGATTTCAAGCTCAAGGTCACCACGCCCTTGACTTTTTACCAGCTGACGTCAAAAACGTTAGGGTGCTGGTCAAGTTTGAGGGATCTCTAGCAACTTCGAGGTCTCTAGGCCGAAACGTTTTTCAATTATTGATAGCAAACGGCGTATTTTCAGTTTACGTTCATAACGACAATGACCTTTGACATAAAGACCATAAAAGCAATTATGGTTCATATGCTGGTAATGACCAATCATAATACCAATTTTGAGATCCCTAAGCCAAAGTGTTCTCCAGATATTGAATGTAAATCGATTTTCAACTGAAGGTCACCACGACCTTGACCTATGACCCACTGACCTCATAATCCACAGAAAGCATATCATGGTCATGGCCTACCTACCTAGAGAGTTTAAGATCCCTGGGCATAGGTGTTCTTCATATATTGATCGGAAACCGTGGGGACGGACGGATGGAAGGACAGAAGATCAGATAACTATATCAGTGTGTGTATACCACTTGATAAATTGCGTCATAAATGCTTTCGGGCATAAAAATCCCACGTCCTATAATGCACCAGTCAATTGTAACCACGCCCCCCTCCCCCAAGGTCCGTGGAATAGCGGGGACTTTGACTTTCGGTCCAGCCAAGCCCGGGTAAGATCCCCGTCCTGCGGGGACAAACTGCTGGTAAAATCCCCGACAAATGCCCCCGCACCCCAGTGCCATTTTGGGCGCAAAGACAAAATCACCGCATTCATCCGGCCTTGCGGGGCCACCTGAAAGGTAAAAACACGGCCCATTTCCCCGGCTATCCCCGGTATACCACCGGACCTGGGTGGCGTGGTTACAATTGACTGGTGCATAATACTAACGATAATAAACTATAAAGTGAAATGTTTTAAGTGATGAGATAAGTGTGACGCTAGCTTTTGATGAATAAGGGAAGTTCTATACTCTTCCAGTTTATAGCCGATATGAAAACAAAAACTGAGCGGATATTCATAAAACATCTTAAGTTTTTTCTTGAGTCGACTTCCTAAAATGTGCATGGTCAAAATAAGAAAAATACAGGTTTTATAAACATAAAGATATATATTAATATACTCATAAATTAAACCCAAATAAAACATATAATAGTCATAAAAATTCGTGCACGTGTGAACATATAGTGTAATATACGTGTATGTATCGTGTAGCTTAATATTGTCAAGGTTTTATACACATACATAAATATTTAAGAACACTCAAAAAAGGATGGTTTGTATAATGATTATTGTATCTTATACAACATGTAGTAAATGCATTTTTCTTTATAGGCAGATACTTTTACCAAACATTTGTTGGACAATGTAAACAGTGCTTTAAATGGACTATCTAAATAATTTGCTAAGAGAAAAACAATCTAAACATGACAATTGCAATGCGATGCAATTCTGTTTCAACAGAAGAGCTTCAACTTGATTCTTTATCTGCCCGTCTTCAATCGTAGGGCGCATATACGGTATTATTAAATGAACATAACAACAAAAATGTTAAAACTAATTGCTTTCATTAATGTGTATATTCTTTCAAGATTATGTAATGCACGTGGACAACAAAATGATGCCAGGAAAATCTCATTCCTGAGCCTTGAACTGTGGAAGCCGTTCATAACTTGCATCCGTGCATTTGTACTTATTTTAAACCATTTAAGCGCAGCCCATAAATCCAAACGGAAATGATTATTGGCGAGAATACCCACCTTCAACAATAATTGAGGAAAATATGAACAGGATGCCTCTTGTTTTAAGAGATTGGTTCGTGTGTAAGAATGCCGTTCTCTCATCTTCAGACTTGGCAACCAGCCGCCGCCAGCTCCGGGGGTTTCCGGCGCTCACGGGAGGTATTCCGCAGTACGGGATGGCTTTACGTCGGAATAATGAAGACCGAGTGGCACGTGTCTGGTCGGTCGGTTACCGGGGCGTTTCCGGTCGGTCGGTTACCGGGGCGGGTTGGGGAACGACCCTGGCGTCCACTGTTGGCAACCGTTGTCATGCATTTGGAACAGAAAAAAGTTGCAGCATGAATTCTCAGTATACATTTATGTGGATATTATGAATACGGATCAGCGTTTGATGTATATTTTAATTTATCAAATTATTAAAATCAAGTCTATCGATAACCTGTGTTGCAAAAATGATTAAAGGGTCGTCTTACAGAATAAGTATTACATACAGCACTGATGCTAGTCCCAAAATCAAAGCTTAAGATAATAAAACAATATTATTTAGCATTCTACTATAGATCTCCAATCCAGTTTAAGGTAAATAGTTATAAAACATCAGATGCGCTGACCTGTATTAACAGCATTCAGTTAAGAAATGTTTGGTTGGATGTTTGCCATGCCTGTACATTAAATATATCATGATCGAAATTCCTGGTAAATATTTATTCGATCAATGAAAAGGCAATTTCAAGAGATAACGGAAGTATAGCTAATGACGTCAAGCATTTTTTGGTTTCCTTGGCAGCACATACTAAACAAATGCGTTGTCACGTTTTGAGTTTATTGGCCAAAAATAAGGAAACTAATTAATGAAGTTGTACCATTTCATTATCACGCATCTATAGGTTTTGCTTGTACTCTGTACTGTACAGAATGTATCAACGATCAAAGTCGGTTTTCACCAGGGAAAACATGTACAGCAATTGAAATAAATATTAAATTTTATAATGCAGTTTTGTTAATAACAAAAAATCAAAGCTTCAAAAACATGAAATAACGTTTTATGCGCTGACCTTCCCGATATATTAAAGATTACTGCAACTAGGCCGATTTATTATTTCTTTTTCTTCTTTGGAATGTCGTAATTTCATTTATGTTTCGACACCAGTTTCAGCAGTTATACGAAAACTTTTGCAAAGTGGTAATATGGTAAAACGTGGTTATGTCCGGTAATAGCTCAGTGTGTCCGGTAATAGCTCAGTGTGTCCGGTAATAGCTCAGTGAGTCCGGTAATAGCTCAGTGTGTCCGGTAATAGCTCAGTGTGTCCGGTAATAGCTCAGTGTGTCCGTTAATAGCTCAGTGTGTCCGGTAATAGCTCAGTGTGTCCGGTAATAGCTCAGTTTGTCCGGTAATAGCTCAGTGTGTCCGGTAATAGCTCAGTGTGTCCGGTAATAGCTCAGTGTGTCCGTTAATAGCTCAGTGTGTCCGGTAATAGCTCAGTGTGTCCGGTAATAGCTCAGTTTGTCCGGTAATAGCTCAGTGTGTCCGGTAATAGCTCAGTGTGTCCGGTAATAGCTCAGTGTGTCCGGTAATAGCTCATGTCCGGTAATAGCTCAGTGTGTCCGGTAATAGCTCAGTGTGTCCGGTAATAGCTCAGTGTGTCCGGTAATAGCTCAGTGAGCTAATGTTTCTTGTTTGTATATACCCGACTTGAGATTATGATTCTTGTATCTTGTATGGGACACTGTCACAGTGTGATAGAGGATGGGGCCTGCAGCTAATTTTAACTGTCTAAAGGTTATCTGATGGTTTGTTTGTACATTACTGTGATTGGTCAGTAGTGATTAGTGATTACTGGACAAATATTGACCAATCAATACACACGTTGAGTTACTTCGACCCAACCAAAACGAGGCCAGTTTAATACGGTTGACTGTAGGTTTCAATGGAGGCACGTGCTTGTACGAACTACTTGTAAGAAGATGGTCATATGTTTCATCATGCTTATTTCTACCAATTGGCCAAATTGGTCATTTCCCCACCTTGCACAATCAAAATGTGTGACACATTTTAATATTTCGTCACGAACCAAATTAAAGTGTTAGTGAACAAAAGAAGAAAATGGCTAAGAGGCAACTTCCGGAACACGATTGTGCCACTCAAATGCCGGCAAAACTCGCACAATTTCCTTCTCGAACACCACGCAGTAAAGCGGCCCGTCGCCCCACCGACCACAGACCTAAGTGGATGTCTAGTGCTGTACTCGTATAGTGCCTTTGCCTAGAGGGCCTTATTCATTGAGCATTTCCTGCAAAGGAGGCATTGTGACGAATTCCCAAAGGGTTTTTGCCCTGGTTCTCCTGTAAATCTAGGTTGTGATAGAAGTAGCTCCAGAGATTCTAAAACCACACTTCTACTTGTTTCCTTCTATATATGTGCTTGTAACTATTACAGTGAGGCACTTGACCAAGTTTGACTTCAAAGAGAACGCTCGATATGTGCTGCTGTTGCTTGTGGGATGTGATTGTCCCTGGCGGCAGTGCCACATACAAATGGTTGATACTTAACAAACACACTAACCAATAAAACATAATTTTTCCAAAACTCACTTCATATGTAATATAATTATGTTTTAATATAAACACTCACAGGAAATACAATTTCACGGTCATTATTGAAACAATAGCCTTCACTGTTACATGAAACAGAGAGTCTGATTGGAGCGCCATTATCACCAATTTAGTAATGGGTGTAATGTGATTACAGGGCGTCGTGTAATGTGATTACAGGGCGCCTGGGCATCAATGTGTGGGAGAGTGTGTTGGTTTTTATTTCAATTGAAAATAGATCACAGAAACCTGTTCTTTCTTGTTTTACTTTAATACATTTTAATACATTTAAATTCAATTAAAAATAACTTTTATTATATCTAGTCTGTACTTTTTCTGTAATTCCGAATGGTTACAGAAGCAGGCAGAGGATTGGCTGAAATGTCAGGCGACAGGACCAACCGATCATACATTGTATAGTTTGGTTGTCACATGATAGCATGATTTTAAAAGTTGCTCGAGATTTCGAGATATCAAAGCTCGAGCAAGCATTGCCGGTAAGAAAAATAGCCGGCGTTGATTTTTTTCCGACCGATCAGTGGCTCTCTAGGTTCTTAACGACCTTCTGTTCGAATTTAAGTGTTTGTTTACGTATTAATTGCTTTCATTTGGCAAAACAACAATTTGAATGCATTTTTCTTTTCTATCCATAATACTTCTTTAATTCAAACAACGATCAGGGGAAATTGTTCATTCCTAACTCACGCATTCGGAAGGGAATGTCGCCTGAACTTGACCACAAGCATGAGGCAACTCTTTATTCTATTTCCGCAGTGTTTTTTTCGTATCTTGAAAAAGGATCCGCCCATCATGGACACTTCAAAATGCTGCATCGCTTTTCAAAACTCACGTCAATGATTAGGAAATTGATATCGGGTATTAAAATACTTTAAACCATCCTGCATTCTTTTGGAAAACACGAAAACAACATGTAATTGGATACTTAGTACAAAACGTTCGTCCATGAAATAAATGTTCACGAAAACGTCGACACACGTCCTTAAGAAAAAGATCAACGCCCAATTGCTTATCGGAAACTGCGGTCAACCAAGGTATTATCGCGGTAGAAGTGACGTCAAATCATGCCCTGTTATCAGGGAGTTGCAGAATATCGCCGGCGTGCCTTCACCGATACATCACAGGCTCAATCCCCTGTCTGGTGCAAAGATCTTCTACGATTTCGGATGGATTTATGTTGGGGGTTTTCTTTGATTTTTCCAAAGATAAGGGTGGTCGTGTCTTGAATCTGGCACAATATTATAATGCATTTAGCTACTGGGAAATGTCTCTGTGTAATTTCATTTCATAATAATGATATATAGTAGGCATGATTGAAAACATTTAATTAAATAAAATCAAAAACGTACAGTTATATATATATAATATGATTTATGTTTATACATCTGGCTATGATACAGCAATTTCATCTTCAAATGGCCCAGGTGCAGATCCTATAAATACAATATAAATAAACATCTAAATCAAATGTCCATGTATAATTGTCGAAAGCATGTATGCCCTATCACCACCAAATAAACGTATGTTTTATGATTTCAACCTTATTTTATATCTTGAGACTTCTGGCTTTATGTAGAAGGTTGCTTTCCAGAAAATGTTAGTGTTATGTTTATCGGTGTTTCGTATGAAACAAAACAAAATAATCTTAATTGTGTGTATGAACAGTCATCATGGTCCGATTGTTCAGAACTTTGTTAAAGTTAACAACGGGATTAACGACATCGTCGTTAACTTTTAAAGGTGAAATATTAGACAATGCGTTCAAATACTTAAATAAAACAAGTACAGCTGAACCAGTTGTCTCACCTCTTCTTAGAAATACTGCAGATCATAAGTTGAGTGTATCTGTGAAACTTACAGAGGAACATTTATTTGTAAGTTAACAACGATGGCGTTAACAACGAAGTTAATTTTAACAAAGTTCTGAACAATCGGCCCCATGTCGTAAAACTACAGCCTATAATTCCACTATATTCATTAAAACGGTTGTTTTGCTGGTAGGCCCTTTTGACACGTGTTTGACAGTGTCGACTGATTTGCCATCCCAGGTCTGGCCTCTGACCCTCTCCTGGGGTGCCCGAAGATCGCATACAGACCAAATCCTTGGGCTCAGTGCACTCGTCGAGCCCATCAGGCGATTAGGAGACATTAGATTATTCAATATTAATCCGCATCGGGACCAAAGCAAAGTCGATGTTTAAATAAGATTTCATGCCCAATTTCAGTGTCTCTAAAGATAAGTGATTGAATGACACATTTGGAATAAAATTGGCTCTAAACTGTATTGACAGATGTAATTATGGAATCAAGAGCCGACAACTGTACTCTTAATTCGTATTAGGAATTAAAAGGAAGAGCTGATTGAACAAAAACACGAGTCATCCTGCGGCCAATTTACATAACCGCACGATCGTTTTTCTTCTGATATGGATCTATTATATTTGTTCAGCTATTTATGTATTTTGCAGATAACGGGAACATTTGTCACTTTGTGTTCAAAGTTTCGAAACAAGGAACTAATTGAATAGACTTAATTGAATACAATCTAAGCTATAATATATATAAGCTTTTATCTATTCGCATGTTTTAAGCTAATTCCAATCTGCCACCAGTATGTTCCCATGTACTTACAGACTTCTCAAACATTGGGAATTACACTAGTAACGTTCACAGTACGGTTATATTTGTCTAAAAAGATAAAATGTGTCCATTGCGTGTTATAACGATGTAGGTAAAAATGGCAATTAATGTAACATTCATTATGTATGACTGACGAGTATAATAGCAATCAGAACAGACCGAATTTATTCATCTGCAATACCCAAATTTCATCTATTCAATTTATTTCCGGTGGTATTGGACTCAATTTCTAGCATTTTTCATCACACTTTTATGAAATTCTAATCATATGAAAATAATCAACCGTAAGTGACCTTATCAACGATAAAGGGTTTTCTCATTTCCAAACCACAAAAGTAGTTGGCGCTCAAAACGCGGCCCCAGATTTGGAATGTGCCATATTGGTCAGGTTACATCATACTATTGTTCCTCCGACCACTAAACCGGAAGTCAACACTTTAAGGTTAACTTTAACCACAAGGAATTCTCAACTCTTGTTCTCATGTTGCGACATAATTGTCCCCAAATGTTTGTTACTGATAAGACATTCCCTATCAAAGTCATTACTTAGTATCCCCATACTAACACGATTATTGAAATACGTATCGGAAAGTGAAAAAGCAATCACTTCATATATCTCTTTGATCTCAGATACGCACGAACATTTCCTGTTTAGAATTGAATGTGCAGCCACTGGAGGGGTGTCGGCCGGGTTTTCGTCCGACTATGAGGACTTCAGTGCACTTATATAGCATGCATACGTAACATTGCGATATGAGGATAAAACTGATAGTATTGGAAGGTCTTAAGATTGATTTATCATTTGTATATCAAACATAACATATTCAGTTGTAATTACACACATCCTGTTTGAAAATAATCACTGCATCAATTTTTATCCACACATGCCGTAACAGGATACATTACCGCGTAATGGTGTTGTTGGAGACCGGATATTACGATTTTCCCGTAGGGGTCTCATTATCAGAATGTAAGACCCGTCCCATTATTTCATAAATACTTTCCGGTTCCCCTGATACAATCCAGGTCATTATGGGGACCTCATAAATAAGCGCAAATATCTCATCGAGAATGTATTTAAAAGTGTTTCTGTCTGCCTATGTTTCTTAATTTAACAGAAATGATGCAATTTCCATTTTATAAATTACAAATAAAATTGAATATCATTCAAGCTTAATTCAATTACAACTTCAAACGGAATACGGAAATGTTTTCATTTCAAGTACAATGTTTGTGCAGTCAAATTGTTTTAGTTCTAATTTATAATTATGTTAAACTTTGATTATACTTAAATGGTTATCCTTAATCCAGTTTCATTAGTTAACCAATGTCACTAGATTGAAGCTTTGATTCTCTTAATCGTATAAGTTAACTATAATGTTCACCAAACATCTTTAGGGCTACTGTACTTGTATCCGGTCGATGACTTGAAAAACGCCGAAATTTAAAGTTTAAATAGCCCCACGCGGCGGTAAAGGCTTTCCCGCCAAATATTCATACTTTATCAGTTATGACTATCTTAAAATCTTCGCCTCTTAAGTCCTTTTAACGCCTTTTAAATCCCTTATTGTGTTTTGTGGTTTATGACACGCAGTCTGTTAAGAACGATGACTTGTTATAAGGGTTGACAGCGGGTTTTAATATTCAAAACATTGGATGAAGAATAGTTGCAAGATACTTAAGACGATTTAAAATTTACAACAGACCTGTGTTAAACAATCCAAATTGTTACCAAGGCTACATTTTCTTTTCGATTACATTGAAACTCGTTTGCATTTTATAATTCGGTCACCGGGAGATTGCACTAGCAAAATGTATTTAGAGTTAATCCAAATTTTATTTTTACAAACATACAAGATTCCAACATAATTAATGGGAAATAAATATCATTTTATATCATAAAATTCCCACTTGATCCTACATTCAGGTGAGTTTTGATGGAGCGGTCTACTGCAGGAATCTCCTGAAAACAGCATAGACATGTGTTGTTATATGACTGATTTCATAATAATGATAGTCAGAGAGGGGAAAACACACCCACACGCAGACACTTCATACATTAACTGCAGGTGTTAAAGACAAGCTCACAGTAAGTTACTTAACCCATTTCTACGTCGTGCCAAGTAGGTCAAGTATTACCTAATGGCCAAAAACCTGAGCAATGTAAAAACACATAAAAATCGAACATGCCGTCGGGATGAGGAATATTGGTTCCGACAACAGTGAATGTAAAGAAAGCATCAGCCGGGGTATTGAACAAGCAGTTCTGTGTATGAAGGTCAACATCAATGGCGATAATTCATGGCATTCCGCTCAATCAGCTAGGTCAATCAACCAATACTTTCTTATGTTGGTAATAGCTAGCTTTATGAACTTTATTTAGCTATTTGGCAAACCATTGCCAAGTGGAGGGTATGTTTATTTATATATTAAATTTACCTGAATGTTTTATTATGATCCTAAATGAGGCATAAAGTCGTCGCACTGTCCGTCTGTACGTCTGTCTGAGGAGTCAGCCTCGGTTATTAAAATAAAAAGTGCACGTCATCTATGTGAGCTTGGAAGAAAGCAACACGTGTTCCCACGGGTGGCTCAGTGTCTCCAACGAGGTGTTCTATTGGTTCAAGCACCGCCTTGGTTGACAGTACATTTGCCATAACAAAAGATTTGCAGAAGGTTATACTGACACGTGTATGTGGCTGCCATAAGGACTCCATTGTTACAGTTCCGGAAAATACACAGCACACAGGGTGAGCTGAAAGTTGCCTACATACATGTTACCCAACGCGCAAAAAGAAGGGTTTGCAAGGGTTTGCATGTTCACAAGGAAACATAATTTACTAGAAAACTAAATTTACGACAAAATCATTCCAGTGGTCAGAGTTGTTTTTGTTGGCAAATCTAAAAAAAAATAACTCGGATATACTCTCGGAAAAAAGAGAGAAGACCAATTTCTGGCAGGAGACCTAATGTTTTGGGAAGAGTTTGTACTCCCAGCCTGCCATCGGCGCCAGCCTTCTGATCATAAACTCCGGCTCGCCAGGTATTTCTTTTAATTGATGAAAATAACAGATCTTCCCAAACTTCCATATACCTTGATCAAACTTGTTCTGCAACGATTAATTGATGTGCTGTTGTTTTTATAATAGTTTCATACCGCTATCTTGTCTTGTTTCAGAGGCACATCTGTGAAAATGGACGGAAAAGAAGTATGTTTCTTGTTGAAGGTTGTTCACAGAAAACGCTAGAAGTTGTTGAGTCGCCATGTCATGCACTGCACCAACAAACCAAAGTTTAGAACTGCAAACTGAATGATTTGATAGTGTTGGAATGCATTTTTAATAAGTAGCAACCTACAAATATCGGTCACAACAATGTTAAGTCCTCAATGAGTGTAAGTCTTAGACTCACTGGGGGGCGCAGAAGAGCGAAGCTGGGGTTCCCTTTATTATTTCCTATACTCTGCAGTGTGTGTGTGTGGGGGGGGGGGGGGTAGTAGGGCGAAGATAGTGTTCTCTGGTGTAGTTCTTAGATTCTGCGGGAATAGTTGGGCGAATATAGAGTTCCCTGTTGTAGATCTAAGATTCTGCGGGAGCAGTGGGGCGAAAATAGAGTTCCCTGGTGTAGTTCGTATACTTTAACGGTAGCAGAGTAACGAAGCTCGAGTCCCCTTGTGAAGTTCGTAGACACTCCAGGAGCAGTTGGGGCGAAGCTAGTGTTCCCTTATGTAGTTCTTATACTCTCCGGGAGCATTGAGGCGAAGCTAAAAATCACACGTGAAGCTCTCAGACGTTCCGGGGGCAATGGGGCGAAGCTAGTGTTCACTTGTGAAGTTCGTAGATACTGTAAGAGCAGTTAGGGCGAAGCTAGTGTTCCCTTGTGAAGTTCGTAGACGCTCCAGAAGCAGTTGGTGCGAAGGAAGTGTTCCCTTGTGAAGTTCGTAGACATTCCAGAAGCAGTTGGGGCGAAGCTAGTGTTCCCTTGTGAAGTTCGTAGACAGTTCAGGAGCGGCCTGGGCGAAGCTAGTGTTCACTTTTGTAGTTCTTATACTTGCCGGAAGCAGTTGGGGTGAAGCTAGTGTTACCTTGTAAAGTTCGTAGACACTGTAAGAGCCGTTGGGGTGAAGCTAGTGTTCCCTTGTGAAGTTTGTAGACACTGAAAGAGCAGTAAGGGTGAAGCTAGTGTTCCATTGTGAAGTTCATTGACACTGTAAGAGCAGTTGGGGTGAAGCTAGTGTTCCCTTGTGAAGTTCGTAGACACTGTTAGAGCAGTTGGGGTGAAGCTAATGTTCCCTGATGAAGTTCTCAGACGCTTTGGGAGCAATAGGGCGAAGCAAGTGTTCCCGTGTGTAGTTCTTTCTTTTATATGACATTACATTGGACTGAGCATAATACTGACGGTGTGGTTAAACATTCTTGAGTGCATTTGGGAAACATATTCTGTTCATCATTCTCGCCAATTGAAGAACATTCACTTCGGACAAATCTCGCATTAACATGTCTGTTTACAAAGAAAAACCTCCATCTAATATTCGAATTAATAGTTCTCTGGTTTATGATCAATCCAGTGCTTTGCTGTTTTATATCGCGCGCATTTGCCAGAAGAATTTGCAACATAAACCCCATTCCATTACAG
Source organism: Mya arenaria (assembly GCF_026914265.1). NCBI lineage: Eukaryota > Metazoa > Mollusca > Bivalvia > Myida > Myidae > Mya > Mya arenaria. The sequence goes on from NC_069124.1 coordinate 1,879,093, forward strand.
TTTTCTAGGAATCATTAATGCAAATGGCAACATAACCCTAAGTTCCACATATTTCGTAATTGAAGCTGATGTTTGAAGCACGTGCTTTAAATTATGATCACACTGAATCGCACATTATTTTTTTTTCAAACTCTTAAAATGTATTACTAACATTGACCAAACGAAAGTATACAAGTGATGTTTCAAATGCAAAAGCCATAAACAAAAAAAAAAAACACTTCTAGACAGAAGATGCCCAAACAGGCATATTATTTATTAGTAAATACAGTTTCATCATACAGGAATCTCAATAGTATCGAGTGTATATAGTAAGTCGTATTTACTGGTAAAGACACTTTGCCAAAAAATGAATAAGTAATGGTAAAAGGTTGTTAGTATTTACTTACAAATATACAGCTTTGATGCGACAACCTTCAACTTTTTAGTGATCTACATTCTTTTCTGTAAACTATCCACTACTTTAGGTCAGCCACTGTTTAAACATACCTGTTCACCTGATGAAAATCAATGACGCCTGACTGCAGATTTACTGAAGTAAATGTATTAGCAAATTTAAAGTATATTGCCATCCCATTGGACAAACCAAATGTTGACCACTAATCTGTTAAAGTAATGTTAAGTTGGTCAAAGTGTCTCGTGTTATATTATTAGAGTTATAATTGATTTTCAAAGTTCGAGAAAATGGTGGGACCCAGGTGCGGTGTATACACCATAAGGTGTATTGCTTGTAGGTGAGTGTGGTCCCAGGTGCGGTGTATACACCATAAGGTGTATTGCTTGTAGGTGAGTGTGGTCCCAGGTGCGGTGTATACAAACAACGTGTATTGCTTGTAGGCGAGGGGTGGGCCCAGGTGCGGTGTATACAAACAACGTGTATTGCTTGTAGGTGAGTGTGGTCCCAGGTGCGGTGTATACAAACAACGTGTATTGCTTGTAGGCGAGGGGTGAGCCCAGGTGCGGTGTATACAAACAACGTGTATTGCTTGTAGGCGAGGGGTGGGCCCAAGTGCGGTGTATACAAACAACGTGTATTTCTTGTAGGTGAGGGGTGGTCCCAGGTGCGGTGTATACAAACAACGTGTATTGCTTGTAGGTGAGGGTGGGGCCCAGGTGCGGTGTATACACCATAACGTCTATTGCTTGTAGGTGACGGGTGGGGCCCAGGTGCGGTGTATACAAACAACGTGTATTGCTTGTAGGTGAGGGGTGGGGCCCAGGTGCGGTGTATACAAACAACGTGTATTGCTTGTAGGCGAGGGGTGGGCCCAGGTGCGGTGTATACAAACAACATGTATTGCTTGTAAGTGAGGGGTGGGCCCAGATGCGGTGTATACAAACAACGTGTATTGCTTGTAGGGGAGGGGTGGGGCCCAGGTGCGGTGTATACACCATAACGTCTATTGCTTGTAGGTGAGGGTGGACCCAGGTGCGGTGTATTCAAACAACGTGTATTGCTTGTAGGTGAAGGGTGGGGCTATGTGCGGTGTAAACAAACAACGTGTATTGCTTGTAGGTGAGGGGTGGGGCCAGGTGCGGTGTATACAAACAACGTGTATTGCTTGTAAGTGAGGGTGGGCCCAGGTGCGGTGTATACACCATAACATGTATTGCTTGTAGGTGAGGGATGGGGCCAGGTGCGTTGTATACAGCACTACGTGTATTGCTTGTAGGCGAGGGGTGGGGCCCAGGTGCGGTGTATACAGCACTACGTGTATTGCTTGTAGGCGAGGGGTGGGGCCCAGGTGCGGTGTATACAGCATTACGTGTATTGCTTGTAGGTGAGGGGTGTGGGCTAGATGCGGTGTATACAGCACTGCTTGTATTGCTTGTAGGTGAGGGGTGTGGGCTAGATGCGGTGTATACACCATAACGTGTATTGCTTGTAGGTGAGGGGTGGGGCCAGGTGCGGTTTATACAGCACTACGTGTACTGCTTGTAGGCGAGGGTTGGGACCAGGTGCGGTGTATACAGCACTACGTGTATTGCTTGTAGGCGAGGGGTGGGCCCAGGTGCGGTGTATACACCATAAGGTGTATTGCTTGTAGGTGAAGGGTGAGGCTAGATGCGGTGTATACACCATAACGTGTATTGCTTGTAGGTGAGGGGTGTGGGCTAGATACGGTGTATACACCATAACGTGTATTGCTTGTTGGTGAAGGGTGGGGCTAGATGCGGTGTATACACCATAACGTGTATTGCTTGTAGGTGAGGGGTGTGGGCTAGATGCGGTGTATACCCCATCACGTGTATTGCTTGTAGGTGAGGGGTGTGGGCTAGATGCGGTGTATACACCATAACGTGTATTTTTTGCAGGTGAGGTGTGGGGCCCAGGTGCGGTGTATACACCATAACGTGTATTGCCTGTCGGTGAGGGTGGGGCCCAGGTGCGATGTATACAAATTAACGCTTATTGCTTGTAGGAGTGTGGTGGGGCCAGGTGCGGTGAATGGTGCAATTTATACAGTACTACGTGTATTATTACCTTTATGTGTGGGATTGGGGATGAAAGTAACTGTTGGCAACAAACACAGACAATTTTTTGTTTATATTTTTCCTAGATTATATTGCACTATCCCAAAATACACACAAAGTATTCCGTCTGAAGCCATTCCTATCCCAGTAATGACAAATTAAATTAATGTAATTCTTGTAATTGGCGCTATTACCAGTGACGACAATTGGTGAATATTTTTCCCAGAATTGAGGTGAATTAGTTCTGAATGACGTAAGCGGAGCTCTAGATGTTATCCATCTCACGCAAGCGTTCCACCCGAGCTAGTACGGGGCGTGGTGCAATGTTCACAAGGTTCTTGGCGCCCGGCTTAACCGGATCAAACATTTAGAACAGATGGTAGAGCAATAATTGTCTATAAGTGCTAGAGGCATTGTCAAATAATACGTATGCTCCTTGATGTTTCATCATTCATAAGTATGATTAGAAGTACTGGGTATAGGTATAACAAAAATCATTTTTAAAAAATAAACCATGTCCGAAAATCGTTCGGTATGAACTCCCTTATATCTGCAATACATTATATACAGCAACCATGTCCAAGGTATGAACTTCCTCATATCCACAAAACAGTATATTCAGCAACCATGTCCAAGGTATGAACTCCCTCATATCCACAATATAGTATATACAGCAACAATGTCCAAGGTATGAACTCCCTCATATCTGCAATACAGTATATACAGCAACCATGTCCAAGGTATGAACTCCCTCATATCCGCAATACAGTATATACAGTAACCATGTCCAAGGTATGGACTCCCTCATAGCTACAATACAGTATATACAGCAACCATGTCCAAGGTATGGACTCCCTCATATCTGCAATACAGTATATACAGTAACCATGTCCAAGGTATGGACTCCCTCATATCTGCAATACAGTATATACAGTAACCATGTCCAAGGTATGAACTCCCTCATATCCGCAATACAGTATATACAGTTACCATGTCCAAGGTATTGACTCCCTCATATCTGCAATACAGTATATACAGCAACCATGTCCAAGGTATGAACTCCCTCATATCCGCAATACAGTATATACAGTAACCATGTCCAATGTATGGACTCCCTCATATCTGCAATACAGTATATACAGCAACCATGTCCAAGGTATGAACTCCCTCTTATCCGCAATACAGTATGTACAGCAACCATGTCCAAGGTATGAACACCCTCATATCAACAATACAGTATGTACAGCAACCATTTCCAAGGTATGAATCCCTCATATCCACAATATAGTATGTACAACAACCATGTCCAAGGTATGAACTCCCTCATATCCGCAATATAGTATATACAGCAACCATGTCCAAGGTATGAACTCCCTCATATCTGCAATACAGTATATACAACAACCATGTCCAAAGTATGAACTCCCTCATATCTGCAATACAGTATATACAACAACCATGTCCAAGGTATGAACTCCCTCATATCTGCAATACAGTATATACAGCAACCATGTCCAAGGTATGAACTCCCTCATATCTGCAATACAGTATGTACAGCAACCATGTCCAAGGTATGAACTCCCTCATATCTGCAATACAGTATGTACAGCAACCATATCCAAGGTATGAACTCCCTCATATCTGCAATACAGTATATACAGCAACCATGTCCAAGGTATGGACTCCCTCATATCTGCAATACAGTATATACAACAACCATATCCAAGTTATGAACTCCCTCATATCTGCAATACAGTATATACAGCAACCATGTCCAAGGTATGAACTCCCCCATATCCACAATACAGTATATACAGCAACCATGTCCAAGGTATGAACTCCCTCATATCCGCAATACAGTATATACAGTAAACATATCCAAGGCATGAACTCCCTCATAGCTACAATACAGTATATACAGCAACCATATCCAAGGTATGAACTCCCCCATATTCACAATACAGTATGTACAGCAACCATGTCCAAGGTATGAACTCCCTCATATCTGCAATACAGTATATACAGTAACCATGTCCAAGGTATAAACTCCCTCATATCTGCAATACAGTATATACAACAACCATGTCCAAGGTATGAACTCCCTCATATCTACAATACAGTATATACAACAACCATGTCCAAGGTATGAACTCCCTCATATCCACAATACAGTATATACAACAACCATGTCCAAGGTATGAACTCCCTCATATCTGCAATACAGTATATACAACAACCATGTCCAAGGTATGAACTCCCTCATATCTGCAATACAGTATATACAACAACCATGTCCAAGGTATGAACTCCCTCATATCTGCAATACAGTATATACAACAACCATGTCCAAGGTATGAACTCCCTCATATCTGCAATACAGTATATACAACAACCATGTCCAAGGTATGAACTCCCTCATATCTGCAATACAGTATATACAACAACCATGTCCAAGGTATGAACTCCCTCATATCTGCAATACAGTATGTACAACAACCATGTCCAAGGTATGAACTCCCTCATATCCACAATACAGTATATACAACAACCATGTCCAAGGTATGAACTCACTCATATCTGCAATACAGTATGTACAACAACCATGTCCAAGGTATGAACTCCCTCATATCCACAATATAGTATGTACAGCAACCATGTCCAAGGTATGAACTCCCTCATATCCACAATACAGTATATACAACAACCATGTCCAAGGTATGAACTCCCCCATATCCGCAATACAGTATATACAACAACCATGTCCAAGGTATGAACTCCCTCATATCTGCAATACAGTATATACAGCAACCATGTCCAAGGTATGAACTCCCTCATATCTGCAATACAGTATATACAGCAACCATGTCCAAGGTATGAATTTCCTCATATCTGCAATACAGTATATACAACAACCATGTCCAAGGTATGAACTCCCTCATATCTGCCATACAGTATATACAACAACCATGTCCAAGGTATGAACTCCCTCATATCTGCAATACAGTATATACAACAACCATGTCCAAGGTATGAACTCCCCCATATCTGCAATACAGTATATACAGCAACCATGTCCAAGGTATGAACTCCCCCATATCTGCAATACAGTATATACAGCAACCATGTCCAAGGTATGAACTCCCCCATATCTGCAATACAGTATATACAACAACCATGTCCAAGGTATGAACTCCCTCATATCCACAATACAGTATGTACAGCAACCATGTCCAAGGTATGAACTCCCTCATATCAACAATACAGTATGTACAGCAACCATGTCCAAGGTATGAACTCCCTCATATCCACAATACAGTATGTACAGCAACCATGTCCAAGGTATGAACTCCCTCATATCCACAATATAGTATATACAGCAACCATGTCCAAGGTATGAACTCCCTCATATCCACAATACAGTATATACAGCAACCATGTCCAAGGTATGAACTCCCTCATATCTGCAATACAGTATATACAGCAACCATGTCCAAGGTATGAACTCCCTCATATCCACAATACAGTATATACAGCAACCATGTCCAAGGTATGAACTCCCTCATATCAACAATACAGTATGTACAGCAACCATGTCCAAGGTATGAACTCCCTCATATCCACAATACAGTATATACAGCAACCATGTCCAAGGTATGAACTCCCTCATATCCACAATACAGTATATACAGCAACCATGTCCAAGGTATGAACTCCCTCATATCTGCAATACAGTATATACAACAACCATGTCCAAGGTATGAACTCCCTCATATCCACAATACAGTATGTACAGCAACCATGTCCAAGGTATGAACTCCCTCATATCAACAATACAGTATGTACAGCAACCATGTCCAAGGTATGAACTCCCTCATATCCACAATACAGTATATACAGCAACCATGTCCAAGGTATGAACTCCCTCATATCCACAATATAGTATGTACAGCAACCATGTCCAAGGTGTGAACTCCCTCATATCCACAATACAGTATATACAACAACCATGTCCAAGGTGTGAACTCCCCCATATCTGCAATACAGTATATACAACAACCATGTCCAAGGTATGAACTCCCCCATATCTGCAATACAGTATATACAGCAACCATATCCAAGGTATGAACTCCCTCATATCTGCAATACAGTATATACAGCAACCATGTCCAAGGTATGAACTCCCTCATATCTGCAATACAGTATATACAGCAACCATGTCCAAGGTATGAACTCCCTCATATCTGCAATACAGTATATACAACAACCATGTCCAAGGTATGAACTCCCTCATATCTGCAATACAGTATATACAACAACCATGTCCAAGGTATGAACTCCCTCATATCTGCAATACAGTATATACAGCAACCATGTCCAAGGTATGAACTCCCTCATATCCACAATACAGTATGTACAGCAACCATGTCCAAGGTATAAACTCCCTCATATCCGCAATACAGTATATACAACAACCATGTCCAAGGTATTAACTCCCTCATATCCACAATACAGTATATACAGTAACCATGTCCAAGGTATGAACTCCCTCATATCCACAATACAGTATGTACAGCAACCATGTCCAAGTTATGAACTCCCTCATATCCACAATACAGTATATACAACAACCATGTCCAAGGTATGAACTCCCTCATATCCACAATACAGTATGTACAGCAACCATGTCCAAGTTATAAGCTCCCTCATATCTGCAATACAGTATATACAACAACCATGTCCAAGGTATGAACTCCCTCATATCCACAATACAGTATATACAGCAACCATGTCCAAGGTATGAACTCCCTCATATCTGCAATACAGTATATACAACAACCATGTCCAAGGTATGAACTCCCTCATATCCACAATACAGTATGTACCGCAACCATGTCCAAGCAATTGGAAACAATATAAAGATTAACATTAAATAAGACCAACTACAATAAAGTGATCAACCAATCCAGTCACAATACTTACAGTAGCTCGTCTGCCAGCTCCTGTACAATTGCATAAGTATGATTATATATCTGGCACTCATATTCATTGCAATAAATGCAGCCTTATGTCCCTGGTCAATCATTTCATTTGCAATTGCAATACATGTCTTTTGATGAAGAAACATAAACTTTTTTAAATTATGTTCGTTAGTGACAAAATGACACTTCGTTATACTAAATGACCAGTTGTATCCTCTGCAACTGCATTACATGTCTCTAAGTGATAAATAATACCTTTTGCAATCACATTATTTGTTTGAGTGACCAATTATATCCTCTGCATGTGCATTATATCTCTAAGCGACCAATTATATCCTCTGCATGTGCATTATATGTCTCTAAGCGACCAATCATATCCTCTTCATGTGCATAATATGTCTCTTAGTGGGCATTTATATCCTTTGCAATTGTATTATATGTCACTTAGTGATCAATTATATCCTCTTCAATTGCACAATATGGCTCTTAGTTGGCAATTACATCCGTTGCAGTTGCATTATATGTCTCTGAGTGGGCAATTATAGTCTTTGCAATTACATCATATGCCTCTCTGTTGGAAATAATATCCTCTGCAATTACATAATATGTCTCTAAGCGACCAATCATATCATCTGCAAGTGCATTATATGTCTCTAAGCGACCAATCATATTTTCTGCAAGTGCATTATATGTCTCTAAGTGACCAATTATATCATCTGCAAGTGCATTATATGTCTCTAAGCGACCAATCATATCATCTGCAAGTGTATTATATGTCTGTAAGTGACCAATTATATCCTCTGCAAGTGCATTATATGTCTCTAAGTGACCAATCATATTCTCTGCAATTGCATTATATGTCTCTAAGTGACCAATCATATCATCTGCAAGTGTATTATATGTCTGTAAGTGACCAATCATATTCTCTGCAAGTGTATTATATGTCTCTAAGTGACCAATCATATTCTCTGCAAGTGCATTATTTGTCTCTTAGTGACCAATCATATCATCTGCAAGTGCATTATATGTCTCTAAGTGACCAATCATATTCTCTGCAATTGCATTATATGTCTCTAAGTGACCAATCATATTCTCTGCAATTGCATTATATGTCTCTAAGTGACCAATCATATCATCTGCAAGTGTATTATATGTCTCTAAGTGACCAATCATATTCTCTGCAAGTGCATTATTTGTCTCTAAGTGACCAATCATATCATCTGCAAGTGCATTATATGTCTCTAAGTAACCAATAATATTATCTGCAAGTGCATTATAATTATGTCTCTCAGTGAGGAATCATATCCTCTGCAAGTGCATGATATGTCTCTAAGTGACCAATTATTTCCTCTGCAAGTGCATTATATATGTCTCTGACCAATAAGTGACCGGTTATATCCTCTGCAAGTGCATGATATGTCTCTAAGTGACCAATTATATCCTCTGCAAGTGCATTATATATGTCTCTGACCAATAAGTGACCGGTTATATCCTCTGCAAGTCATGATATGTCTCTAAGTGACCAATTATATCATCTGCAAGTGCATTATATGTCTCTAAGTGACCAATTATATCCTCTGCAAGTGCATTATATATGTGTCTGACCAATAAGTGACCAATCATATGATTTGCAATAAAATTATTTGTCTCTTAGTAACTAATCATATCCTCTTCAATTGCATTATATGTCTCTGGGTGCAGGCACGTAGCTGCTTTTACGCGAGTACGCGGCTGAATCCACATAATTCTGACCAAAAAAAAAAAAAAAAATATCAGCCCAAGTTGCAGCATGTGTTCTTGACTACATCACCCTAAATCTGTCCATTTTCCAGTACTAAATTAAGCATGACAGAACGCCAAAAATGCACCAAATTGCACCATATTTTTCAAAAAAATATGAATCCACATGAATATAGAGGGCTAGCTCCTGGCAATTACATCCTTTACAATTACATTATATGTCTCTTTAAGGGCAATTATATCCTCTGTAATTGCATTATATGTTTCTTAGTGATCAGTCATATTGTATGCAATTGTATAATAATTATTATGTCTATTTGTGGTCAATCATATCCTCTGCAATTGCATCATCTGTCTCTTAGTTGTATATTATATCCTTTGAAATTGCAATATAAATTATGTCTCTTAGTGACCAATCATATCCTTTGCAAGTACTCTGCGTGTCTCTTGGTGACCAATCATATCCTTTGCAAGTACTCTGCGTGTCTCTTGGTGACCAATCATATCCTTTGCAAGTACTCTGCGTGTCTCTTGGTGACCAATCATATCCTTTGCAAGTACTCTGCGAGTCTCTTGGTGACCAATTATACCGGCTGTAATTTATTCATAGCTGACAAACGTACGATATTTCATGTACGATATAAACGTGTTTAATGAATCAAATAGGGATTTTGTATTTTAACCAACGATTTTTTCAGTCAAATCCAAGCATCTAGTAAAAATGATATGTGAAAAACTGCTGTCAACTGTTTGCGGTTACCCAGTGGGTGATTAACTGCTGGTGTAATCATGATTTTAATATTATCCTCATAAAAACTGTCTAGTTACTAGTCCTACTGACTCACTGATCTCTAGATCCGAAACCGCAAATGAAACCTTCAGGCTGAACAAAGATTATTTTTGCCATGATTTACCAACATCCGTATTTTTATATGGAAAAATAACGTTCATTCGTTGCTCCTTCAAACCTTTTCCTCTTGAAATTTCCAATTTGTTAGTGTACATTAAAATAGTAGACCAATCAAAAATACGAAACGTTAACTTGTATAGTAATGCAACGATAGTGCACATCGAGCCAAACAAGATTTTCTTTGTGAATTGTATTTATAATGGCAATGCTCTGAGTCGAGACACGCGGATATGCAGCTGCTTTTTTATTTATTTTTAATCCATATAATTTCAGTTCATGAATGACCATTAACTTCATCCACTTTAACCAGGAAACAAAGCGGCTGAGTGGCAAAGCGTTTGGCCTTGCGCCTCGGTGTCTGTTTCCCATGTCCCGGTCACCGCTAACAGCCGGGAACCGGGTAAGTGCACATCTTGCGGTTTACCGCGCCGGTCTAGTCTCACACACACCCGCCTGCTTCAGACATTTTTTATGACTTTTTAATTGCTACGAAATGATGAAATATAATAATGACATTAAAATATGACATAAACGTTAGTCATAAACTGGATCGTTGCACATGTATGTGAAAAGCTAACATTTTGCTGTTTAAGCACATGGATTCTCGTTTAATATTCCATTCAACTAGACAAATAAGTAAATCTTGTGTCTCGTCGTTGTCATTATTAAATGACGATCTACCCAAATTACCTCGCAAACCAGATTGATACCAAAATAATAACGAATAAACAATCGCACTAATAAAGGCAGAGATAACCCGAGGGAACAGTTTAAATATGTGTGATAGACTTAACCCCAGTAAAAAACCTGATGAACTGTAATATACGTGTAAGTATTGACACACGAAGAGAACCCGTGGGATGAGCTGTAATATGTGGGTAAGGATTGACCCCAATAGAGAACCCGAGGGATGAGGTGTAATATGCGGGTAAGGATTGACCCCAGAAGAGAACCCGAGGGATGAGGTGTTATATGTGGGTAAGGATTTACCCCAGAAGAGTAATCAAAGGATGATGTGTGGTACGTGGGTAAGGATTGACATAAGAAGAGTACCCGAGGGATGAGGTGTAATATGTGGGTAAAGATTGACATAAGAAGAGTACCCGAGGGAGGAGGTGTAATATGTGGGTAAGGATTGCCCCAAGAAGAGTACCCGAGGGTGAGGTGTAATATGTGGGTAAGGACTGGCCCAAGAAGAGAACCCGAGGAATGAGGTGTAATATGTGGGTAAGGATTGACATAAGAAGAGTACCCGAAGGATGAGGTGTAATATGTGGGTAAGGACTGGCCCCAGAAGGGAATCCGAGGGATGAGGTGTAATTTATGGGTAAGGACTGGCCCCAGAAGAGCGCCCGAGGAATGAGGTGTAATATGTGAGTAAAAATTGACATAAGAAGAGTACCCGAAGGATGAGGTGTAATATGTGGGTAAGGATTGACCATAGAAAATAACCCGAGGGATGAGCTGTAATATGTGGGTAAGGATTGACCATAGAATATAACCCGAGGGATGAGCTGTAATATGTGCGTAAGGATTGGCACCAGAATAGAAGCCGAGAGATTAGCTGTAATAAGTGGGCAAAGATTAGAAAGAGAACCCAAAAGATGAGCTGTAAAATGTTGGTTATTATTGACTTTGGAAGGGAACCCGATATATGAGCTGTAAATTGTGTGTAAGGATTGAACCCAGAAGAGAACCCGAGAAATGAGCTTTGATATGTGAGCAAGGATTGACCCCAGAAAAGAACCCGAGGGATGAGCTGTAATAATTTATGTGTGTAAGGATTGACCCCAGAAGAGAACCCGAGGGATAAGCTGTCATATGTGGTTAAGGATTGCCCCAAGTAGAGAACCCGCGGGATGTGATATGGTATGCTGGTAATAATTTCCCCAAGCAGAGGACCCGAGGGATGAGCTGTAATATGCGGGTAAGGATTAACCACAAAAGAGTAGCCGAGAGATGAGCTGTTATGTGTGTGCAAGAATTGTCCTTATAGAGAGCCTAAAAGATGAGCTGTAATATGTTGGTTATTATTGACCTCGGTAGAGAACCCGAGGGATCAGCTTTAAAATGTGTGTAAGGATTGACCCCAGAAGAGAACCAAAGGGATGCGCTGTAATATGTGGGTACGGATTGACCCCAAAAGGGAACCCGAGGGATGAGGTGTGGTATGTGGGTAAGGATTGGCATAAGAAGAGTACCCGGCGAATGAGGTGTACTATGTGGGTAAGGACTGCCCAAAGAAGAGAACCCGAGGGGTGAGGCGTAATATGTGGGTAAGGATTGACCCCAGAAGAGTATCAGAGGGGAGAGGTATTTAATCCTTCGGGTTCTCTTCTGGCGTCAATCCTTGCCCACATATTTAATGTGGGCAAGGATTGACGCCAGAAGAGAACCCGAAGGATGATTTATGGTATTAGTGTAAGGATTGACTTAAGAAGAGTACCCGAGGAATGAGGTGTAATGTGTGGGTAAGGATTGACCCCAGAAGAGAACCCGAGAACCCGAGGGATGAGGTGTTATATGTGTGTAAGGATTGACCCCAGAAGAGTAATAGAGGGATGAGGTGTGGTACGTGGGTAAGGATTGACATAAGAAGAGTACCCGAGGAATGAGGTGTAATATGAGGGATTGACCCCAGAAGAGAATTCGAGGGGTGAGGTGTGGTATGTGAATATGGATTGACATAAGAAGAGTACCCGACGGATGAGGTGTAATATGTGTGTAAGGACTGCCCAAAGAAGAGAACCCGAGGGATGAGCTGTAATATATGTGTAAGGATTGACCCCAGAAGAGGGGCCGAGAGATGAGCTGTAATATGTCGGCAAGGAATGTCCTTAAAGAGAACCAAAAAGGTGAGCTGTAAAATGTTGGTAATTTTTGACCTCTGAAGAGAACCCGGGGGATGAGCTGTAAATTGTGTGTAAAAAATTACCCCGGATGGAAACCCGAGGGATGCGCTGTAATATGTGTGTAAGGATTTAACCTAGTAGAGAACCAGAGGGATGATCTGTAATATGTAGGTAAGGATTGACCCTTATAGAGAACCCGAGGGATTAGCTGAAGTATGTGAGTAAGGATTTACCCCAGTAGAGTACCCGAGGAATGAGCTGAAGTATGTGAGTGAGGATTGACCCCAGGACAGAATCGAAAGATGAGCTGAAAAATGTGAGTAAGGATTGACCCAAAGAGGGAATCAGGGGGATGAGATGTTATATGTGAGTGAAGATTGACTGCAGAAGCGAACCCGAGGGCTGAGCTGTACTATGTTAGTAAGGATTGACTGCAGTAGCGAACCCGAGGGCTGAGCTGCAATATGTGAGTGAGGATTGACTGCAGTAGCGAACCCGAGGGATGAGCTGTAATATGTTAGTAAGGATTGACTGCAGTAGCGAACCCGAGGGCTGAGCTGTTATATGTTAGTTAGGATTGACTGCAGTAGCGAACCCGAGGGCTGAGGTGTAATATGTTAGTAAGGATTGACTGCAGTAGCGAACCCGAGGGATGAGCTGCAATATGTGAGTGAGTATTTACGGCAGTAGCGAACCCGAGGGATGAGCTGTTATATTTGAGTAAAGATTGACTGCAGTAGCGAACCCGAGGGATGAGCTGTAAAATGTGAGCGAGGTTTTACTGCAGTAGCGAACCTGAGGGATGAGCTGTAATGTGTGGATAAGGATTGACCCAGAGGAGAACCCGAGGGATGAAATGTAATATGTGAGTAAAGATTGACTCCAGAAGAAAACCTGAGGGATGAGCTGTGATATGTTGGTATCGTAGTTAAATGCAAAAAATTCTGACATTGCCGAGGTTACGGCAGAGGAGTTCCGATTTCCCGGTGCTCGACACGTCTAAATTCGTTCAATCCTACATAAAGTTGGATAGTCGCCGGTAAATTTAAAACATTATATAAACCGGGATTGAATGTACAATAATATGAACAATTCACATTTTATTACATAGGATATTCATTTATTCGGAGCGCATTGTGTATGCATTATGTATAATATAATTGTATAACACTCGTTTCAAGCATTGTACAACTATTATAGTATTCAGCACATTTCTGTTCTTAATACGGTTCTGCACTTTAGACCCGTCCATGTTAACTCCAAGTTTTGGTAATCTAAAAGACTGGAACGTATATTCCTAGTGCCGCTCCTGGACATATGCCGACCCCGGGGGAGCACATTTGGTCACCGTATACAAATATAGACAAACCCATGTGCAATTTCGCGGTTAATAATGGGCGCTCACTCCCATCAAGCTAATACCAATACTAGGATTGCTATCATGAACAAGACAATCCTTTAACAGTTCTGCAGGCAGGGATGGTCTGACTCACAAATCAATCAGTCTGAATAAAGTTTCTAAAGATAGTTGTTCGCCCGCTAGAGGGCAATGCAAACATTGTTGTTTTTTTTGCATTTTAAATACAGACAAGGCAATGCAGTCTGTGTTTTAAATGATATGGAAGAAGGCGTAGTAATTGAAAATGAATTTCAAATAAAAATGATTGTATGTTGTTTTTGCTTCTGGTTTAATCAAAGAAATATAGATAATAACTATTTTAGTGTTGATGCGAATGTCGCTTTAACAGCTGAATAACTCGTTTAATAAATAACACCAATTGATGGCTTAATGGAACTTTGGCTGTCGTTGTCGTCAGATTTTCTAAATGATGAAATCGGAATTCGTCCCGCGATCCCATTAACGTAAACAGTCAGAAAGGTTAGAAAAATGGCTCTCACAATTAGTTTTCTGTTAGTAACATTGATATTAAATAACACATTTGAAAAAGAACACTTATCGTGTAGAACTTGCCAACAATAAACTTGAAAAATTAAGGCTCGTTTCTTTGAATGTTTCCACTTGGACTGATTTCTTTTATTTTTTATGGAATGATCTTAGTGGTTGTACTTTTAAGTCATAGTCAGGAAACAAAAGGCCCTTCACAACTCTCTGAACAAATTAATCTATTATACGTAGAAAAATAAACGCTATACGTCTGTAAGAGCGACGCGGTGGGTAAATGGTTTACGTACTGCGGTATTCTCGCTTCTCTTTGTAAGATAATTGTTCGAGTGAAGAAAAAATGCCAACAAAAATAATGGCTGCAAAACAAATTAAGAATAATACGTCAGTACACTAGCTGCTTCAAGTGGCTTAAATACCATCTCAATGACAACTACGTGATACCTCAATCATTTCGTCGTCGGGGGAGGTCCGTCGGTGGGGAGGGAATACCGCTCGTTTGGGGGAGGGGGGTGAGGGCGTTGGCACTATTGCACTTACTATCATAACAATCGGATCACGGTCAGTTATTTGACGAAACATTTGGAGCTTGCCGGAGATTATCGAGTAAGTATGAATGTTATGTACTTGCAATAAAAGAATGCAGAAAGTTGATGGTTGAGCAACAGACCAAATGCACAATTGCGTTTTCAGTCTATGGCGATGGTGGAGTAGAACTGCTCAAGTATGGTTTCAGTCTATGGAGGGGTGAAGTGGCTACTAACCTTCAATATGGCGGAACACACCGGGATTTGGTATTTACATCTAGTAGCACTTAAGCAAATACTCGCATATTCTACCCCTGCCGGACATAACTGATATGCAAAGTCAGTATATCTATGTCTGTCAAACATGTGAAAGTGGCCACAAGCAAATGGATTCCATGTTATAACGAGTTAACAAATGCTGCTCTAAACAATTTCGCTTTTCTCATGACCAGCGACTTCATATATAAGTAAAGTAATGCGGAGTTTTAGTGTAACGGAGCATACACAAAGCGAACCATACACCCTGTACAGACATAGCAATGCGAACCATACACCCTGTACAGACATGGCAATGCGAACCATACACCCCGTACAGACATAGCAATGCGAACCATACACCCTGTACAGACATAGCAATGCAAAGAGCGACTGGAACGATAACATTACCATAGAATACCTTAACGGTCAAAGTATCACAAGTGGAGTATTATCATACAACATTAGACAAGAGTTGCAGACAGGAGGAAGCTTTACCTAAAATAATTAATAAAACAGTGATTCAAGAAAAATACATCGAATGAATTGATGGTAAGACAGTTAAACTCGATCCACTGTTATCGCTCCAACGATATGTCATCGCAGCAAACCTATTACCGAAGAAACTGAACTTTCAAAATGTTTTCATAAGAGCTATGTACCTATCCACCTAACATTATTTGACAATGTACATGAGAGGAAATTGGCATGTACTATATGAAAGAATGCCATTAATTGCGATAGTTGTTATCATGAGGCCAGAGCTGTGAAGAAATCTGCGACTCGTATATGTCTTTCATATCAACACATTTTACAATGCAGCTGTTGTTTATTGACAGGTAAGAGGGAAGACCAAATATAGAAGATTATACCCATGAAACAAGGGACACCAGCATGTTCGCTACGTAAGTGATATCTTCTGAGTTCACAAGGCTCCGTAGAAAAAGGTGAGAATAAAAATAAGACACCGCTGGAATACCTTGGATGCGCTTATCTCTTGATTGTTCTCGCTAATTCATAGGATGCGCCTACCTCTTGATTGTTCTCGCTACTTCATTCGATGCGCCTATCTCTTGATTGTTCTCGCTAATTCATGGGATGCGCATATCTCTTGATTATTCTCTCTTCTTCATTGGAAGCGCCAGTTCTCGCTACTTCATTGGATGCGCCAATCTCATGATTGTTTTTGCTACTTCATGGGATGCGCCTATCTCTTAATTGTTCTCGCTACTTCAAGGTACCCACCCTTTGATTATTCTCTCTTCTTCATTGAAAGCGCCAGTTCTCGCTACTTCATGGGATGCGCCTATCTCTTGATTGTTATCGCTACTTCATGGTATGCGCCTATCTCTTGATTGTTATCGCTACTTCATGGGATGCGCCTATCTCTTGATTGTTATCGCTACTTCATGGTATGCGCCTATCTCTTGATAGTTATCGCTACTTCATGGGATGCGCCTATCTCTTGATTGTTATCGCTACTTCATGGTATGCGCCTATCTCTTGATTGTTATCGCTACTTCATGGGATGCTCCTATCTCTTGATTGTTCTCACTACTTCATGGGATGCGCCTTCTCAAGCGGCACAATACTGGTTGGTGACGCTACTGACTTGTTTGTTCTGCTTTGTTAGCACCAATTGCCTGTGTAGACGTCTATATCTTTTCAACTACGGCCCAAGCCACATCATGGCACAGCATCGTTGTACAGCACCATGGTACAGCATCATGACACAGCATCATGGTACAGCATCATGTAACAGCATCATGACACAGCATCATGGAACAGCATCATGTAACAGCATCATGACACAGCACCATGGTACAGCATCATGTAGCAGCATCATGTAACAGCATCATGGTACAGCATCATGTAACAGCATCATGACACAGCAATATGGTACAGCATCATGTAACAGCATCATGACACAGCAATATGGTACAGCATCATGTAACAGCATCATGTAACAGCATCATGTAACAGCATCATGACACAGCAATATGGTACAGCGTCATGCAACAGCATCATGTAACAGCATCATGGTACAGCATCATGTAACAGCATCATGACACAGCAATATGGTACAGCATCATGTAACAGCATCATGACACAGCAATATGGTACAGCATCATGACACAGCATCATGACACAGCAATATGGTACAGCATCATGTAACAGCATCATGACACAGCAATATGGTACAGCATCATGTAACAGCATCATGACACAGCAATATGGTACAGCATCATGTAACAGCATCATGACACAGCAATATGGTACATTCTTAAACTAAAAACACACCTTGGGCCAGTTGGGGTCGAAATTTGTCAAAAGATTTTGTTCATCTACGCTATGATTGGATGTGACACAATATCGGAACTATACGGATTGGGAAAGGGTGTTCGGTTGAAATTATTTAAAACCTTTTAAGCGTTTCGCAATAATGCATCCATGTTTTTTTTTAGTCCCAAGAAATGTGTCAAAGGATTCGATTGAATATACAATAAAGGATTTAATTCATTCTGAATAAAGGTCACAAATGGCAACACGTTGATTTTTTTTATTTACTCAAATAAGTTCAATTTACTCAAATATGTAGCAAAAATAATGAAACAATGACACTCATAAGGTGTTTGCCTGCCTGCCATTTCATTCAATATCTTGCCATCTGTACTTCGCATTTTATTGGTTGTGAACTTCATAAAAAATAGACCAAAATGTACTTTACTTGGGCATTTAATCTGTCTACTATATTTACGCCAAGCAATGAAAAGCCATGATAAAGCAATGATAAAATATACCAAAATGTACTTTACTTGGTCGTTTAAATTGTCTACTTTATTTACGCCAAATAGTGAAAAGTGGAAATAAATTCAAATTAAAAAACTTGTTTTCTTTAACGTTAAATTGATTCACAATTAATACATTCCAAAAATTTGCGTCGTAACTATTTTTTGATCCTTTTACCTCCCCCAAATCATATTTAGGTTGCTATTCGTCATTCCGATTTTTAGTATGTAGCATATTGGATGTGAAAATAAATCATGTCCATTTTTGTCTCCATTTTTTGCTATCTGTTCTCCACGTGAGAGAACATTTGCGAGTTGGATCCCCGCTTGCCGTGAATGCGTTGCGATACAACGGGGAACTAAAACAAAACAGTTTCCTAACTTAAGGCAACTGTTAGCTTTAAATGAGCTCAGGGCAGCTGTTAGCTTTAAATGAGTTCAGGGCAGCTGTTAGCTTTAAATGAGCTCAGGGCAGCTGTTAGCTTTAAATGAGCTCAGGGCAGCTGTTTTTGTTTTGTATGGTTCCGCATGTAAGCGTCCGAGGTGGTTAAAATGGAAACGCTTCAAAATACAAGTTCATTAGAAATCATATCAACGATGCGCGTTTACTTAAATATGACCTATTGTATATGGTGATGTTGAGTTTTTGTGGGGCTCTTTACCGTTGTCGATATGACGAATGCCACTCTAATATAGATTTTTCTAGCTTAAAGTTCTCACCGGCATATACGTGGATATGGAATTGAAAAAAAACAACAAAAGACTTGTCTCCAATACCTTTTGATGGTCTGAATGAAGACAAGACTGTTGCCACTGATAGTAATCTTATCCACCTACCATCTTGCAGGCATAGACACTAGAAGTCAGCAGCTTTCATTCAGATAACAAGTTCACACTCCATGTCACTCGTTTTCGACCTATTTATCTCTATATAGACTAACCTTTGTTACAGTTTCGTACACTAATGACATGCGAGGATAGGTATAGTGCAGAGCCTAGCCATGACAGTGGTGGGGATTGGGTTACACAGGCGAGCCATCACGCCATCCTCACATCCGTCTGTCGGCAGCAAGCACGCGACCCGTGCATATTGTGGGTCCGCCCGTAAGCCATTGGACGCCGCCACAGGAAGTTTTCGGCCTGTTGTGGTTTCAATAATAAAAGGTTGTAAGAAACGTCAATGCCATAAACGAATATATGCATTATGCCATACTGTTAGTATGCTAGACTATATATGTAATTATTTATTCAAACGAAACTAATCAAAGACATGATGAATCTTTTGTACAAATAATACAGTGAATGAAATAAATACCATAACATCACAAACATACAGGTAGATTCTTGATCTTAACTGAATAAAAGCACAGATGACAGCGAACAGGATGTAATAAAAATATCCCATTTAACGTTTTCAGGTCAAGAAGTAATTAGGGGAGTAAATTCAATAATTGATATAAACTTCTGTTCATGATTCTTTGTCGAAGAATTCAACATTCAAGACTCAAAATTAAGCAATACTCCTCATTAAATAAAAAAAGTCATTAAAAATATGAATTAGGAAAAATTAAGTATAAAGTTTGCTTTTCAGCTAACATCTTAGTGTACTGATTGACTTTCGCTGCCAAATTAGTGCTTTTTGTTAATTAAAGGCCATAACCCTGTTTATGGCCATAACCCTGTTTATTAGCCTGAATCATACGAAACGCATGCAACGTCACACTATTAAATACACAATTCATGTTTAGTATGTGGCCTTAAAAACATGGTCTAGTCAAGGATGGACGGAAAAATGGATGAACGGGTTGACGGACAGAAAGGACAGAACAGAAAACGCCAATCAATATCCAATCAACGAAACCTTTTGGCGGGAGATGAAATCAGAATTACATGTTCGATGAAATATAATGTTAAATTGGAATTATGTTCTAAGACTTTCTGAAATAAGTTGACAGGTGTCTAGGACAAATTTTGATTATCACGTTTATATTGGCAACTTGTGACCCCTGCGATAAATACATACCTGTATCTACCTGTAGCACGCCGGAAATACATACCTGTATCTACCTGTAGCACGCCGGAAATACATACCTGTATCTATCTGTAGCACGCCGGAAATACATACCTGTATCTTCCTGTAGCACGCCGGAAATACATACCTGTATCTACCCGTAGCGTGCAGGAAATACATACCTGTATCTACCTGTAGCACGCCGGAAAGACATACATGTATCTATCTGTAGCACGCCGGAAATACAATGCATGTATCTACCTGAAGCACGCCGGAAATCCACCGGCTCAAATAAAACGCATTTCCCGAAATTTGGCCCTGAGTTACATAGAAGTATTAGATTTCGTCATTATTTTGTATAACCATACTTATTTCCATGGCCAAGGGGCACCAAAACCGCACATCATTAACTGCAGCTTTCAGTCATAAAGAGTCATTAAATAATCTAGCCTCATCCTAGATGCCCTATGCAGATTCAGAATGTATATATATGTATCGTAATCATCATGTCATAGTTATATTTTACCATTGTGTTGAATGTATGCCCTTCCTTCTTTTGTTTTCTAAAAGAAAACAGCGTTAATTCGTTTTAAAAAGGTATCAAAGTGGTCAAAAAATGGAAGACATACTTTTAAATATTGTTCGAGGTATGACAGACACATTCACTTTTACATTCATATTCGTGTGACCGACACCACTTCGCCGATTTATTTTAAAATACTATCATATGATAAATGACAAATCATCACACTTAGCCCTTTGCAAACTCTTTGGTGAAAAGGCATATTTGATCGCATGATCATATGTCCGCCATTGAAAATATCGCCGGTTTCAGGAGGCCAAAGGTAGAATATAATATGAACAAACTGTTCCTAATCTCTTGTTTATTCATTTGTTTCATTCATGTTAAGCGTCTGAGTGATTTATGAGAACTATGTTACCATTCAATGAACCACCGGATGTAACAAGTGGCCGCTAGGGGGCGCCGTTTGTATTTCGGGCCTCGGTTTGTTGACAAATGTTGAAACATCGACCTTAAACAAATCCAGCATGATTAATAACAACCGGAGCGAGACAGTACATACAAACGTTGATACATTTGATCCCTATGGCACACACGAGCGAGTTAATATTGAAGTATCCACCTCTCGGCCGCCTGGACACTTGACAATGAATGGACATTGGCGACCCTTCACTGGCCGGAGGGCTGGGCCGGACTGAACAGTGGTCAGCACTGACCGCAACTGGACCTGGTTGCACGTCAGGACAAGATATAGTGACATGAAAATAATGTCCATCATTCTCGTGAATGTGGCAGGTACTATGCAAATGCCGAAAGGAATTTGTACGTATTTATGAGATTTATAATGAATATATTTAAAAAAAAAAATCTGCTGATGTGGTAAATTTGCCTTGAACTTGACATTATCTCGCCATTGGCCAAACCGTCCATTGATTTACATGCCTGTTTTCAACAACAAAAAAAGACCATACATCATTTGTGTTTTACTTAACACAACATTGACTTTTAAATGAACTCCTATACAACAAAACTCAGCAAAACCGCTGGCAAACCAACGGAAAGATACAACTTACTTCCGATAACATACGGAAGCCCTGATAAACTTATCTCTCCTGCTTCCTTAAGCTAGGAAACCAGTTTTTGCTGTTGAATTTTTTAAGCATTTTCGCTACATTCATTGTCAGTTTAAGGAACGGATGAATTTTAACGTACGTATGTCGAATATGCCAATGAACTTGAATGGAGTCGGTCAGGACTTATATGCAAAACCGTGCATACATAGCGTGTACATGTATATGAATGTAAGGTGAACATGATCAATCATGTATACATGAACTATTGTATCATATTTATCAGTTACGTGCAAGATAACGATCCAGTTCTCATGTACCCATGAATATTTTCTTGGCGTTTATCCTGAAGTATAGCAACAGGTGCCCGGGATAAGCCCACGCCCTTTACAGAGGCATGTTTTCAGTTTCCTTTTCAAACCATGGAATTATAGCTATTTAATCACTGTTTAATATGATTTTCGATAGGTGAATTTCCGAGGCGATATAGTTTGTTTGAAAGATAGGGATTGTCGACTTTATCTCCCTCCTTCTATCACTTCCGGAGATTTAAACTTAGCAGACGATATGAATGAAGCATGATAGCAGTCCGAAAAAGAGGTATACCTGAGTTTTTTACCTGACAGAAATGTTGATAAGATATGTTTACGGAAAGAGTTTTAACGAAAAAAAGTCTTATTTTGATCGCACAGCACTCCTACATCCGATCGTTGGCTTACGCAATCTCTCTAAAGCTAATAAACAGACGATAAATGCATTTTTAATGTTCATTCATGATTGGTAATAAAGACTTTGAAGTTCGATCGGGCTTATTATTTTTACCCTCTTTCGACAATTTTCTCTAGAAAAAAGTGCATACGCATGAAATAAGACCATAACAGCTTAAAAGCATCTTGAAATATGTACTATTTTCTCAAACTATGTAAAATTGTAAAAAAAGTACCCATTTGTTCCAAGATTGTAAAACTGTATGTGTAGCTGATCTGTATCTTTTAAGAGTACATTCATTTGGCATTAGTTAATACCTGCAAATCATATGTTGGTATTTGAGTGGTAATTTGACATGTTATTTCATAAAGTCTCATATAAGGATGCATTCTAAACACTTCGATCCTTTTTTCAATATTACCGTCTGCTTCCAAAAGTGCAGAGTCATGGTCGTCAGCGCGGTCCATGCCTTCTCTATTGACGTTCAGTGAAGTGAGGAAAAAATCGAGGCTAAACCGGCTTCTTGAATCTTCATTTTTTAATCTTTATTTTAATCTTTACTTGCTAACATTGTAGCTAGATGGGTATGCAGACAAGCTGCATTCTTGTCATGCAGTCATGCTTCTTTTATATTTTGAAAATTATTACCACATTTGATCATGTTAAAGACTACGGTAATTTAAATCAAAATGTCTAAAAAACAATGGGATTTTTATTTTTTTTATAGTGACAAAATTGTTTATATACCCTAAACTCTAGTCCAGTGTTTGATAACATTGGAAAGGATTTTGAAAGTTCGATTTTTCATTTTATTCCAGTTACTGAATGCTCTTATACAAAATTGTTGATCGTTTCTTTCGTATTAAGACTTCTTAAATTACAGAAACAGATCCTTGATTATCGACGCTAGAGAACAGCCACGGGTTGGTACCATGTCATTGTAATAACTAAGATACACGATGATGTGCAGTTGTCTCTTAAGAAGCACCACGTTGAACAGAAATAACCTATGCTCGCTATAGTAGGAAAATTATTCAATTACCTTTGTTTTAGGTAAAATTGGGTTTCTCTATTTAGTGAAAACTTAATTCTGATTGCCGAATAGGTGCGGCTGGAAACTTGTTCCTGAATAAACAACGAGCTGTTAAACAATGGTTGAAATAATTCCAATTGTACAGAGGAAACATGAAACAAGCACTATCATGCGATTATCATTGCTTGAAATCGTGTACAAAGGCGGGAGGAGTGCTGTATTGTGCCTAGTTCAGACACACCCGCTATATTGATGCGATAGGAAGAGACTTGTCATAATAATATTGTTTTACATCTTTTTTTTTGCGTGGCAGGTTTCATACAAAACTCTTTTCTTCTAATCAATACAGAATTTCTGAATAAGAGTGTTAATTTAATGTATTTGCTTTTGTTCAGCAATGTTTAATGGTATGTGCAGCTGAACATCAGTTTTACAAAAAGTAATAAACTTTCATATCATGTTGTGTTGCCGCGATATAATAGATCGTCTCATACATCCAGTGTTTTATGACATTTGTATTTGTAAAATAATTAATAAGCATTACACAAATCATAATCACAAATGAGAAGCAGTGTGTTCATAATATTAATTAAGTACCATCACTATATAAATGGTGTAATGACATTTAAAAGGCCAATGCTCCACTGCCTTATTTCTTCCCGTGTCCTACACAGTTGCATGTTTGTATTAAACGTAGTTGCCGTGATGAAAAGAGATACAATAACTGTGACAGTATCCACTGTTGTTTCGTATAGGATTGTTGTCCTAGACAGGGCACACTGCTCTGAACAGGAATGGTCAACAACATTTGGAAAATGATCAACACAAGTCGTACATTGATTTGATTACAGTCGGTGGTATTTCGGAACAAATCTCAATACAAGTTGTCAATTGATTACGTTGGAGTTGCAGAACAAAGCTCAGAAAAGTATTTTGCAAGAAGTCTGTGGTCAACAAGCCGGACAAGTGGGCTCTCTCTCTCTCTCTCTAGGTACTCCTGTTTCCCACAATACAAGACCACACTGTCACGAAGAACAGTGCCAACAAGAGTTAGTATAACATTCTGAACAGTTGTTGTAAAATAGATAAACTTAAACCTAGATAAAACAAAAAATATCATTTGGAAACCAAACTCTGAAAAGGTCTTACATTTAATGGTCAACGATAGGGATGAAATTCGAAACGGTATTGATCAACACTATCGAGGCAATCAGAAACAAAATATAAAACAGGTCGTTCATGGAATACAGTTGAGTAGCAGCTTTAAACGAGTCTTTGCCCGAATGATGTAATTAACAATTGAGTAACATCGGAACACCTTTGCTCGAGGAATTTGATCAACGCTGAAGTGTGTGAATCCATAAAAGAAACGTTGCTTAAATAGTGTGTTCAACAATAGAGCAACAAAGCTAATAACATGCATTTTATCGAAAAGGCTAAACACAAAACTGCATGAAAGATGTGGCCAACAACAGGGGTAACATATGCGCTATGGCCATTTTTGAGCAGGTGCGGGCTGAGACATATTTATCAGCAGGCCTTTGCCCGAAAGATGCGGGCTTACACATATTTATCAGCAGGTCTTGCCCGAAAGATGCGGGGTTACACATATTTACCAGCAGGCCTTTGCTCGAAAGATGCGGGCTTACACATGTTTATCAGCAGGCCTTTGCCCGAAAGATGCGGGCTTAGACATATTTATCAGCAGGCCTTTGTCCGAAAGATGCGGGCTTAGACATATTTATCAGCAGGTCTTTGCCCGAAAGATGCGGGCTTAGACATATTTATGAGCAGGTCTTTGGCCGAAAGGTGCTGGCTTAGACATATTTATCAGCAGGCCTTTGCCCGGAGGATGTGTGCTGAGAAACATCCATGAGCAGGTCTTTGGCCGAAAGGTGCGGGCTTAGACATGTTTATCAGCAGGCCTTTACCCGAAGGACGCGGGCTTAGACACATTCATGAGCAGGCCTTTGTCTGACGGTTGTAGAGCGCTTCGTTCAAGACAAAATAGTGCATGCATGAATGCTGGAGTCAATCTTTGATAAGTATTTATGGCCAATAATTATGAAATTGCAGACTATTAAGTTCTGGTCTAGACACAATATTCCGCTCGTACATATATGCTCATATTTACTTTATGTGTATCTATAGTAAATAAACACACAATTTGTGCTTTCTTCGACTATTGACGGCGTTTTGATATTTTCAATTCAAACGCTGACGTTGTCGGTTTTACTCAATACGGTGAGCAGACTAACAACGCCACCCGGCACTCTTGTTGTGTCCCCCTGAAGAAAGTCACCTATTGGAGTAAAACGATGATGGATGGGCTTTTCATTGGCGATTCTAACGAGAGTATCTCAGCTGATGTACATGTCGTTATGAGTGACATGTCACTATCCAGCGATGAAACTCAAACTTGCCCTGTAAACACTTAAGGACCATTTTGCTGTCATATACAAATTGAAAACAAATATCAAAACTTTAATCATGTACACCAGTTATGTGTTTCGACAGTCAAGTTCAAATCAGTTTACCATACATTTAGAAGAGGGTCAAAATATACTAAATTACACTAACCCAATAGCTCTCAACCATTATCATTGGTTTTAAACTGTTACCAAACTAAATAATGCCAATTAACAATAAACTCACTCACCTGGACAACATTTGTTATATGGTGGGTATTGTCTATAGAAATATTGTTTCAGACGTTGCTATTCTCGTGGCGTGTGGAGAATGCTGTCACGGTGTATTAAATTTCGAGATTGAACGATAGAAACTTTTTACAATATTAAGGTTTTTATGCGAGATGAGCGAGATAACGTGTGACACGCGCATTAGCTCCTTATAAACATTGAGCTGTGATAATGGACCTGATCTTTACTAAGCCTATCTTGCACTTTGTATAACCTCGCTGGACAAACAATGTCACTTGTTTTCAATGACTAGACGGGTCATCTACCGTTTGGTGTTGGAGTGTTTTACTTCGCCAGGCGTCTCAATGTACTGGTACAATATGTCATCGTATCGTCGCGATGCAAAATTAGGGCTGCATTCGTCAACATATTCTGTCATCCCCGCAGTGAAAATCAACGCCAAACATGGTGTTTCCATAGGAACGATTTCCTATAATAGCAAAAAAATAACAGCAACGTACAACTTTGGTAATACATTCGTAGCCTGCATAAATCGTCATACCATGGCAAATAAGAGTTGCATTCGAACGCAGAATTCGCCAGCATACCAGCTAATCAAATCAACGCTAAATAAAGACTGTATACTACAGACAATTTCCCATCATCCCAGAGAAACAAAACACCAAGGGATTGTATTCGTATAGACATTTTATTTTTATACTAGCGAAACATCAATGCCAAATTATGTTTAAATTCGTATACCAATATGTCATAATAACAGCTGAACATCAAAACCAAATACGCGTTGAATTCGTATGATGAAAGTTTAAACTTGATTCGTGTACACGCGTCGCTATTCTACCTTATAAAGAACAGCGACAGAAGTCCATTTGTATAACCCAATTTGTACGCATACCGGTGTACATCAACAAACAATTAGGGTTCCATTAGTATAACCCAATTTGTACGCATACCGGTGTACATCAACAAACAATTAGGGTTCCATTAGTATAACCCGATTTGTACCCATACCGGTGTATATCAACGGGTGTACATCAACAAACAATTAGGGTTCCATTAGTATAACCCAATTTGTACGCATACCGGTGTACATCAACAAACAATTAGGGTTCCATTAGTATAACCCAATTTGTACGCATACCGGTGTACATCAACAAACAATTAGGGTTCCATTAGTATAACCCAATTTGTACTCATACCGGTGTATATCAACGTGTGTACATCAACAAACAATTAGGGTTCAATTCGTATAACCCAATTTGTACGCATACCGGTGTACATCAACGAACAATTAGGGTTCCATTAGTATAACCCAATTTGTACGCATACCGGTGTACATCAACGAACAATTAGGGTTCCATTAGTATAACTCAATTTGTACTCATACCGGTGTATATCAACGGGTGTACATCAACAAACAATTAGGGTTCCATTAGTATAACCCAATTTGTACGCATACCGGTGTACATCAACGAACAATTAGGGTTCCATTAGTATAACCCAATTTGTACGCATACCGGTGTACATCAACGGGTGTATATCAACGGGTGTACATCAACAAACAATTAGGGTTCAATTCGTATAACCCAATTTGTACGCATACCGGTGTACATCAACGAACAATTAGGGTTCCATTAGTATAACCCAATTTGTACGCATACCGGTGTACATCAACGAACAATTAGGGTTCCATTAGTATAACCCAATTTGTACCCATACCGGTGTATATCAACGAACAAATAGGGTTCAATTCGTATAACCCAATTTGTACCCATACCGGTGTACATCAACGGGTGTATATCAACAAACAATTAGGGTTCAATTCGTATAACCCAATTTGTACCCATACCGGTGTACATCAACGAACAATTAGGGTTCAATTCGTATAACCCAATTTGTACCCATACCGGTGTACATCAACGAACAATTAGGGTTCAATTCGTATAACCCAATTTGTACCCATACCGGTGTATATCAACGGGTGTACATCAACAAACAATTAGGGTTCAATTCGTATGACCCAATTTGGAATCATGCCGGAAAACGACTACGAGAAATTAGAGTTTCGTTCGAAATAACGAAACATTCGAGTTTAATTCGTAATGCCCAATATGTAACGGACTTAATAATTGTTCGTATTTACTTTGGTAACCTAACCTCGCATGGCGTATTTTAGGTGTCACTGGCCATTGGACGACACCTCACAAATCTCTTAGAACCCAGACACTTTAATATTGATACAAGAAATGAGATTTTGTTTAATACCAAATCCCTAAAGTAAAGTTTGTGTTTTGAATTGGTGATTATACAACGCCGGAAATGCGATTAAACACACATGTCACGTATCTTTAAATCCAAACACCAGACCGATACAACAGTTTACCGGTTGACTAAAAGTGTTTTTTTTGTTGGTTATCTTTTTTTTTATAAATTTAATCATTAAATGTTGTGTCATGACTGCTATATACATTACCCGTCTGTGCTGTGTCATGACTGCTATATATTACACGTCTGTGCTGTGTCATGACTGCTATATATTACCCGTCTGTGCTGTGTCATGACTGCTATATATTACCCGTCTGTGCTGTGTCATGACTGCTATATATTACCCGTGTTTGCTGTGTCATAACTGCTATATATTACCCGTCTGTGCTGTGTCATGACTGCTATATATTACCCGTGTTTGCTGTGTCATAACTGCTATATATTACCCGTGTTTGCTGTGTCATGACTGCTAAATATCCCGTGTTTTTTCCCATCTACTATTAAATGCCTGAAATTTGTGTTGGCAGTATAGGCATTCTTTTTCAGTTTCAGTGTTTTTCAACTTATTTGATATATTCCAATGCGAAAACAAACTGTCTTCTATTCCCGTCATACAATATGGGCTTTTAAAGAGGACGAATCAATGCCTTTAGCTATTAATAATGTCATTGACCTGGGCTTGATTGAATGGTTTCTATATAGACCAATTTTAACCGCGGAAAGTCTAGCTTTCCTCGTTTACAAATGTAACAGCAAGTCATGTGTCTGAAAAACAGCCATATAAAGGAAGTGTCAGCGAGATAATGGGCTGCAATAGTACTACTGGTGTCACATATACACCGTAACATTGTGTCAGGATCTTGTTTCTGACACAGGCTTAAAAGAGTAACAACACCGTACGCAAGACCTCGTAAACTATCATTTGAGCACGACAAATAGCTCCATATTTTAAATTTATAAAGTATCGTTTACATTCATTCATAAACGCTTTTGTTAATTACGAGCATGCATTTTCATATACGGAACAATTTGTAATTGAGAAAACGAAATCCCGTGATAACATATTAACCTCCAATGCTTATTTAGAAAGAACATTGTTTCATTCAGTATTTAAAGTTATTCATATGGCCTTACTTGGCCAAGGACCGGAAACTATATCATTCAGCAGAAGAAAGGGACCCTCTCCCGGACAGGTTTGACATCAGGACTGTGGGCAGGAATCTCTTTAACGCTTGATATCTTGACTGTGTTTTTAGTAGAGCAGGACCCACTACCAGACTCAACATCACACACTGCGTCATCCTGTAGAAGTGCAGGATCCACTACCACACTCGACATCACACACTGCGTCATCCTGTAGAAGAGCAGGACCCACTACCACACTCAACATTACACATTGCGTAATCCTGTAAAACAGCAGGACCCACTACCACACTCGACATTACACATTGCGTAATCCTGTAAAACAGCAGGACCCACTACCACACTCAACATTACACATTGCGTAATCCTGTAAAACAGCAAGACCCACTAACATACTCGACATCACACACTGCGTAATCATGTTAAACAGCAGGACATACTACCACACTCAACATCATGCACTGCGTAATCCTGTAGAAGAGCAGGACCCACTACCACACTCAACATTACACATTGCGTAATCCTGTAGAAGATCAGGACCCACTACCACACTCAACATTACACATTGCGTAATCCTGTAGAAGAGCAGGACCCACTACCACACTCGACATCACACACTGCGTCATCCTGTAGAAGAGCAGGACCCACTACCACACTCAACATTACACATTGCGTAATCCTGTAGAAGAGCAGGACCCACTACCACACTCAACATTACACATTGCGTAATCCTGTAGAAGAGCAGGACCCACTACCACACTCGACATTACTCACTGCGTAATCATGTTAAACAGCAGGACATACTACCACACTCGACATCACACACTACGTAATCCTGTAAAACAGCAGGACCCACTACCACACTCGACATCACACACAACGTAATCCTGTAAAACAGCAGGACCTACAACCACACTCGACATCACACATTGCGTAATCCTGTAAAACAGCAGGACCCACTACCACACTCGACATCACACATTGCGTAATCCTGTAAAACAGCAGGACCCACTACCACACTCGACATTACACATTGCGTAATCCTGTAAAACAGCAGGACCCACTACCACACTCGACATCACACACTACGTAATCCTGTAAAACAGCAGGACCTACAACCACACTCGACATCACACATTGCGTAATTCTGTAAAACAGCAGGACATACTACCACACTCGACATCACACATTGCGTAATCCTGTAAAACAGCAGGACCTACAACCACACTCGACATCACACATTGCGTAATTCTGTAAAACAGCAGGACATACTACCACACTCGACATCACACATTGCGTAATCCTGTAAAACAGCAGGACCTACAACCACACTTGACATCACACATTGCGTAATTCTGTAAAACAGCAGGACATACTACCACACTCGACATCACACATTGCGTAATTCTGTAAAACAGCAGGACATACTACCACACTCGACATCACACATTGCGTAATTCTGTAAAACAGCAGGACATACTACCACACTCGACATCACACACTACGTAATCCTGTAAAACAGCAGGACCTACTACCACACTCGACATCACACATTGCGTAATCCTGTAAAACAGCAGGACCTACAACCACACTCGACATCACACATTGCGTAATCCTGTAAAACAGCAGGACCTACAACCACACTCGACATCACACATTGCGTAATCCTGTAAAACAGCAGGACCTACAACCACACTCGACATCACACACTGCGTAATCCTGTAAAACAGCAGGACCTACAACCACACTCGACATCACACACTGCGTAATCCTGTAAAACAGCAGGACCTACAACCACACTCGACATCACACATTGCGTAATCCTGTAAAACAGCAGGACATACTACCACACTCGACATCACACATTGCGTAATCCTGTAAAACAGCAGGACATACTACCACACTCGACATCACACATTGCGTAATTCTGTAAAACAGCAGGACATACTACCACACTCGACATCACACATTGCGTAATCCTGTAAAACAGCAGGACATACTACCACACTCGACATCACACATTGCGTAATTCTGTAAAACAGCAGGACATACTACCACACTCGACATCACACATTGCGTAATCCTGTAAAACAGCAGGACCTACAACCACACTCGACATCACACATTGCGTAATTCTGTAAAACAGCAGGACATACTACCACACTCGACATCACACATTGCGTAATCCTGTAAAACAGCAGGACATACTACCACACTCGACATCACACATTGCGTAATTCTGTAAAACAGCAGGACATACTACCACACTCGACATCACACATTGCGTAATTCTGTAAAACAGCAGGACATACTACCACACTCGACATCACACATTGCGTAATTCTGTAAAACAGCAGGACATACAACCACACTCGACATCACACATTGCGTAATTCTGTAAAACAGCAGGACATACTACCACACTCGACATCACACATTGCGTAATCCTGTAAAACAGCAGGACCTACAACCACACTCGACATCACACATTGCGTAATCCTGTAAAACAGCAGGACCTACAACCACACTCGACATCACACATTGCGTAATTCTGTAAAACAGCAGGACCTACAACCACACTCGACATCACACATTGCGTAATCCTGTAAAACAGCAGGACCTACAACCACACTCGACATCACACACTGCGTAATCCTGTAAAACAGCAGGACCTACAACCACACTCGACATCACACACTGCGTAATCCTGTAAAACAGCAGGACCTACAACCACACTCGACATCACACACTGCGTAATCCTGTAAAACAGCAGGACCTACAACCACACTCGACATCACACATTGCGTAATCCTGTAAAACAGCAGGACCTACAACCACACTCGACATCATACATTGCGTAATCCTGTAAAACAGCAGGACCTACAACCACACTCGACATCACACACTGCGTAATCCTGTAAAACAGCAGGACCCACTACCACACTCGACATCACACATTGCGTAATCCTGTAAAACAGCAGGACATACTACCACACTCGACATCACACATTGCGTAATCCTGTAAAACAGCAGGACCTACAACCACACTCGACATCACACATTGCGTAATTCTGTAAAACAGCAGGACCCACTACCACACTCGACATCACACATTGCGTAATCCTGTAAAACAGCAGGACCTACAACCACACTCGACATCACACATTGCGTAATCCTGTAAAACAGCAGGACCTACAACCACACTCGACATCACACATTGCGTAATCCTGTAAAACAGCAGGACCTACTACCACACTCGACATCACACATTGCGTAATTCTGTAAAACAGCAGGACCTACAACCACACTCGACATCACACATTGCGTAATCCTGTAAAACAGCAGGACCTACAACCACACTCGACATCACACATTGCGTAATTCTGTAAAACAGCAGGACATACTACCACACTCGACATCACACATTGCGTAATCCTGTAAAACAGCAGGACCTACTACCACACTCGACATCACACATTGCGTAATTCTGTAAAACAGCAGGACCTACTACCACACTCGACATCACACATTGCGTAATCCTGTAAAACAGCAGGACCTACAACCACACTTGACATCAGACACCGCGTAATCCTGTAGAAGAGCAGGACCCACTACAACACTCGACATCACACACTGCGTCATCCTGTAGAAGAGCAGGACCAACTACCACTCTTGACATCAGACACATCGTCGTCCTGTAAAAAAGCAGACCCACCACTACTCTCGCCATCTGACACTGCGTCGTCCTGTAGAAGAGCAGGACCAACTACAACTCTTGACATCAGACACAGCGTCGTCCTGTAGAAGAGCAGGACCCACTACAACACTCGACATCAGACACTGCGTCGTCCTGTAGAAGAGCAGGACCCACTACAACTCTTGACATCACACACTGCGTCGTCCTGTAGAAGAGCAGGACCCACTACAACTCTTGACATCAGACACAGCGTCGTCTTGTAGAAGAGCAGGACCCACTACAACTCTTGACATCAGACACTGCGTCGTCCTGTAGAAGAGCAGGACCCACTACAACTCTTGACATCAGACACTGCGTCGTCCTGTAGAAGAGCAGGACCCACTACAACTCTTGACATCAGACACAGCGTCGTCCTGTAGAAGAGCAGGACCCACTACAACACTCGACATCACACACAGCGTCGTCCTGTAGAAGAGCAGGACCCACTACAACTCTTGACATCTGACACTGCGTCGTCCTGTAAAAGAGCAGGACCCACTACAACTCTTGACATCTGACACTGCGTCATCCTGTAAAAGAGCAGGACCCACTACAACTCTTGACATCACACACTGCGTCATCCTGTAAAAGAGCAGGAATCACTACAACTCTTGAATCACACACTGCGTCGTCCTGTAGAAGAGCAGGACCCACTACAACTCTTGACATCACACACTGCGTCGTCCTGTAGAAGAGCAGGACCCACTACAACTCTTGACATCAGACACAGCGTCGTCCTGTAGAAGAGCAGGACCTACTACAACTCTTGACATCACACACTACGTCGTCCTGTAGAAGAGCAGGACCCACTACAACTCTTGACATCACACACTGCGTCGTCCTGTAGAAGAGCAGGACCCACTACAACTCTTGACATCACACACTGCGTCGTCCTGTAGAAGAGCAGGACCCACTACAACTCTTGACATCAGACACAGCGTCGTCCTGTAGAAGAGCAGGAATCACTACAACTCTTGACATCACACACTGCGTCATCCTGTAAAAGAGCAGGACCCACTACAACTCTTGACATCACACACTGCGTCATCCTGTAGAAGAGCAGGAATCACTACAACTCTTGACATCACACACTGCGTCGTCCTGTAGAAGAGCAGGAATCACTACAACTCTTGACATCAGACACAGCGTCGTCCTGTAGAAGAGCAGGAATCACTACAACTCTTGACATCACACACTGCGTCATCCTGTAGAAGAGCAGGAATCACTACAACTCTTGACATCACACACTGCGTCGTCCTGTAAAAGAGCAGGACCCACTACAACTCTTGACATCACACACTGCGTCGTCCTGTAAAAGAGCAGGACCCACTACAACTCTTGACATCTGACACTGCGTCATCCTGTAAAAGAGCAGGACCCACTACAACTCTTGACATCACACACTGCGTCATCCTGTAAAAGAGCAGGACCCACTACAACTCTTGACATCTGACACTGCGTCGTCCTGTAAAAGAGCAGGACCCACTACAACTCTTGACATCGCACACTGCGTCATCCTGTAAAAGAGCAGGACCCACTACAACTCTTGACATCGCACACTGCGTCATCCTGTAAAAGAGCAGGAATCACTACAACTCTTGACATCACACACTGCGTCGTCCTGTAGAAGAGCAGGACCCACTACAACTCTTGACATTACACACTGCGTCGTCTTGTAGAAGAGCAGGAATCACTACCACTCTTGACATCAGACACAGCGTCGTCTTGTAAAAGAGCAGGAATCACTACCACTCTTGACATCACACACTGCGTCGTCTTGTAAAAGAGCAGGAATCACTACCACTCTTGACATCAGACACGGCGTCGTCTTGTAAAAGAGCAGGAATCACTACCACTCTTGACATCAGACACGGCGTCGTCTTGTAAAAGAGCAGGAATCACTACCACTCTTGACATCAGACACGGCGTCGTCTTGTAAAAGAGCAGGAATCACTACCACTCTTGACATCAGACACAGCGTCGTCTTGTAAAAGAGCAGGAATCACTACCACTCTTGACATCAGACACGGCGTCGTCTTGTAAAAGAGCAGGAATCACTACCACTCTTGACATCAGACACGGCGTCGTCCTGTACAACAGCAGGACCCACTACCACTCTTGACATCAGACACTATTTCGTTCTGTAGAAGAGCAGGACACACTACCACGCTCGCCAACTGACACTACAGTAAGCACAATCACACTATCATTTTCCTAACAGGTGATAAGTGGCTGTGCATTTAGCCAGATTAAGTGAGCGGAAACTGTTAAGACGGTCTTAATTCAGGGGTCAAAACTCTGGCGTGACTGAGGCGACATTTCTGGTTTTCGAACCTGACCAAGTTAATCTGCCCATACACATTCTGATCAAATTTGGTGATGATTGGAAAATGCTTATAAAGTTATTGATCGGACAAGTCTGATTTTAAGTAATTTATAAATTAAAGGTCGATTATTTTTAGTGACTCGTGATAAGGCTGATTTTTCAAGATATTATTCCTATACACATTCTGACCAAAGTTGGCGATGAAATCATTATTGGACTAAAGCTTCCTAAGTTATTGATCGAACAAGACACATTTAAGGTCATTTCTATAATTAAAGGGCGAAAGACTCAAGAGATGCGCCTATTTATCAAACCTATTCGAGATCTTATGTCCATACACATTCTGACCAAATTTGGTGATGATTGAACAAAGGAATCTAAAGTTATTGGTTGGACAAAACCTCTATACATTAAGGGCGATAACTTTCAAGTGGCTAAAGCGATATGGTTGGTTATCGAAATTTTTCGAGATATTAAGCCCATACACATTCCGACTTTTGGTGATGAATGGACAAAGGCCGAATGGAGGCAATTTTTATAATTCAAGGGCGATAACTCTCGAGTTACTACAGTGATGTGGCTGGTTATTAAACTCGTTCGAGATAATATGCGAATACTCATTTTGACTTAATTTGGTGGTGATTGGATAAAGGCTTCTAAAGTCATAGAGCAGACACCATACTGGACTCCGCCCGCCCAAAAGCCCGCCGTTGAAAATGTGTCCCAACCCTGCGTGCTCTGGCGCTTGATTTGGAAGTGCGACCGGGCTTAAATGTCAAAACAGTGAAAATTATGCAATTAAAATTAAATATATAAATGATCATTTCACTGATATATCTCTGTCAATCACTGGAAGGCAAATAATACAAACCTTTAACAGCACGCGAGGTCATGAGTAACGGACTGATAAACCACCATACTGTCTGTTACAAACCAATTGACATTTTCATACGTGATCAAGTTTGTAATTTGCGATCGTTTCATATTATAATTTTGGTGTACTGTACTTAATTTCTCCCAGCTGCGTAGGTAAATTTGTTTTGTTAAACTGAATTAAAAAATCTTCTTAAAATAATTTACATAACCTTGAAGAGGGCGTTTTATATGTGTGAGTGTACGGACTCGTCTTTTCTTCAGATTTGAAAAGCCCCTTGAAAAAATGTGAATATTACAACTTTAGCAAGATGAGCAATCAATATTAAGCTAACATGGCACTCGTCAATCTGGTGTCTGAATTTTGCTTCCTTTTCAACTTACTGACTGAACTCTCCCGCGTGATATTGAAGCGTGTATCGCCTTAAATCATATTAAAGGGTATTAGCGAGCGTGAGTTGGGTTTTGACGACAGGAAAGAAAGGACAGTTTTTCAATCGTTGGAAAGAAGCCTTTGCTAGATGAAAGGACCTGTTTGGAAGGCTTGAACGAACTCAAGCTCGTGCAACATTCCCATTGGTGACGTCATACCATAAGTCTGGAACAGCCAATGAAAGGGTATTCTGCAAGCTGGTTCCTGTTATAAGAAAATGGGTGATCGATTTACAGAATGAAATGAAGTTAGGTGCATGATGTTGGCGGATCATGGAATTCATGTTAGTCGACAATAAATAAAATGATTTGTCCGAAATAAATGTTTCTTTGCCCTCTTTCTGGCCTTTTAATTAAAAAGAAGACCGATGTGTCTGTTTATACAACCACCCGTCCTGGAGCGTTATTATTAATACAAACAAGCGTACACTGTTTATCTGTTTGAATAAAGCCCATGGCCTGCCATGTTTGGTCTCACTAATTCGCTAATACGCGGCTTCAGGTCCCGGTGACCGCAAACTGCCAGCCTTGTCAACAACAAGCTCCGGTGTTTTCGTGCAGAGGTCGGGCCGTTGGTGGTCAAAACAGCTGACATACATAGAAATCGCTGCGCTGAGGATAATACAAAAGCCGGCCGTATTTGTGTTGTTGTTTTCATGTTAAACCAATCCCTTTTATCATTGTTTTTCTGACATATTTCCACAATGTTCGTAGTGTATGATATATATTCTGCAAGCACCTTGTATCATGAATACTGCTTAGTACTACATTCATAATAGGTCATTCATCTATCTCGAGCGGTGTATGAAAATAATATTACATATGTATGGTGGCGTATGTCCTGCCGTAAGATAACCTCGGAAATTGTTTCGTGTTAACCACTTAATTTTCGCTATAATAATCTAGCTATCTAGTTAATATTCACGAACATTACTAGTTATTATAACGTGTTAATGTTCTACAGATATAAAAGGTAACATATGGCAGTTCAGGCCACTTCCAAGTCTGTTTTAAGTCTAATGATATTTATCTTACCGAAAAAGAAATCAAGAATAATATCTAGATAGCTAGATAGTTATCGCGAAAATGAAGTGGTTAACACGAAACAATTCCCGAACGTTATCTGATTATCTTACGGCAGTAATATGCCACCATACGAACGCTATATCAGGTTAACTTACGGCAGTAATATGCCACCATACGAACGCTATATCAGGTTAACTTACGGCAGTAATATGCCACCATACGAACGCTATATCAGGTTATCTTACGGCAGTAATATGCCACCATACGAACGCTAAATCAGGTTACTAGTATCTTACGGCAATAATATGCCACCATACGAACGCTATATCAGGTTAACTTACGGCAGTAATATTCCACCATACGAACGCTAAATCAGGTTATCTTACGGCAGTAATATGCCAGCATACGAACGCTATATCAGGTTATCTTACGGCAGTAATATGCCACCATACGAACGCTAAATCAGGTTATCTTACAGCAGTAATATGCCACCATACGATCGCTATATCAGGTTATCTTATGGCAGTAATATGCCACCAAACGAACGCTATATCAGGTTAACTTACGGCAGTAATATGCCACCATACGAACGCTATATCAGGTTATCTTACGGCAGTAATATGCCACCA
Source organism: Mya arenaria (assembly GCF_026914265.1). NCBI lineage: Eukaryota > Metazoa > Mollusca > Bivalvia > Myida > Myidae > Mya > Mya arenaria. The sequence continues at coordinate 1,917,955 of NC_069124.1, forward strand.
TACGAACGCTAAATCAGGTTATCTTACGGCAGTAATATGCCACCATACGAACGCTAAATCAGGTTAGTTTACGGCAGTAATATGCCACCATACGAACGCTATATCAGTATATACGTATGGAAATATTAGTACATATGTAAAGAAATACCAGTACATAGTATGGAAATGAAAGCTCGGCCGTGTTCACTTATCTCTTTTATATTAACAAACTTTAAAACACATTTAAAAACCACAACTGGGCAGAAACTGTTGGGCACAGAGGGGAGACATGTGGGTGGTCAGAAACTGTTGTCACAGAGGGGAGACATGTGGGTGACAAGAAACTGTTGGGCACAGAGGGGAGACATGTGGGTGGTCGGAAACTGTTGGGCACAGAGGGGAGACATGTGGGTGACCAGAAACTGTTGGGCACAGAGGGGAGACATGTGGGTGGTCGGAAACTGTTGGTCACAGAGGGGAGACATGTGGGTGACCAGAAACTATTGGGCACAGAGGGGAGACATGTGGGTGGTCAGAAACTGTTGGGCACAGAGGGGAGACATGTGGGTGACCAGAAACTGTTGGGCACAGAGGGGAGACATGTGGGTGGTCGGAAACTGTTGGTCACAGAGGGGAGACATGTGGGTGACCAGAAACTATTGGGCACAGAGGGGAGACATGTGGGTGGTCAGAAACTGTTGGGCACAGAAGGGAGACATGTGGGTGACCAGAAACTGTTGGACACAGAGGGGAGACATGTGGATGGTCGGAAACTGTTGGGCACAGAGGGGAGACATGTGGGTGACCAGAAACTGTTGGGCACAGAGGGGAGACATGTGGGTGGTCGGAAACTGTTGGTCACAGAGGGGAGACATGTGGGTGACCAGAAACTATTGGGCACAGAGGGGAGACATGTGGGTGGTCAGAAACTGTTGGGCACAGAAGGGGAAAATGTGGTCGGTCAGAAACTGTTGGGCACAGAGGGGAGACATGTGGGTGGTCAGAAACTGTTGGGCACAGAGGGGAGACATGTGGGTGACCAGAAACTGTTGGGCACAGAGGGGAGACATGTGGATGGTCGGAAACTGTTGGGCACAGAGGGGAGACATGTGGGTGACCAGAAACTGTTGGGCACAGAGGGGAGACATGTGGGTGGTCAGAAACTGTTGGGCACAGAGGGGAGACATGTGGGTGACCAGAAACTATTGGGCACAGAGGGGAGACATGTGGGTGGTCAGAAACTGTTGGGCACAGAGGGGAGACATGTGGTCGGTCAGAAACTGTTGGGCACAGAGGGGAGACATGTGGGTGGTCAGAAACTGTTGGGCACAGAAGGGAGACATGTGGGTGGTCAGCATCTATTGGGCACAGAGGGGAGACATGTGGGTGTCCAGAAACTGTCGGGCACAGAGGGGAGACATGTGGGGGGTCAAAACGCTGATACATGATGTACTTGTTGCACTGCGTCAATGATTAGTGAAAAATATATACTAAAGGCTCTACACGCTTAATGTTAGAACCGTAGCTCGCTCGAGTGCAATCATAACTACTCGGTCCTCTCCGGGAATCTCGTGCTATCTGAGCTCCTGCAAACGAACACACCCGATTTAGAATACGCTGCATTCATTGCAAGAACAAAGATATGGATATACATGAATGGTTTGTTTTCAATGGTTACAATAGATTAATTGAATCATCGGGAATACCGACTACTGAATACTTGAGTCCCTCCGTACTGTTCATACTTGAATGGCCGCATTCATAAAACCCGGGCTTTGGTATATTAATATATATATATATATATATATATTTGCTTTACCACGGCATAATGAAACATTCCTAACACGCGTATTGCTGGCAAGGACGATAATTAAATTCATTTCGGTCAGCATTGTCATGAGAAATAATGTATGTGAACAGGATGTAGATCAACTCGTTTCCGGCAGTCGCTTCATTATCAACAACATGCAGATCTGCCGACTGTCCTTGACATAATTATCTAAAGGTAGGTCAGTGTAGATGCACTACTAATTTCCAGTTCTAGCTTCTTTATCACCCGCTATTGCAATCATAATTGACCTCAATGATAATTATTGTTTGTTTTCTATCTGACACCCCAACTCAGCAATGTATGCTGTCCTCGTTTTAAACCACCTGGAGGGATTGTTGGTTTATGGAGGGATTGTTGGTTTATTTGATAATATTAAATATTGTTACGAGAAAACAATAGCCTATATCAAGTGGTTTATTGGACGATTTCATTCCATTCATATCTCGGTCTGTGCTGTGTTGATATAGCGTATAAACGTGACCGAATTATTATGAAAATAATTCCAAATTACTTAATGGCACCAATCCCATGTTTGCTGAAAATGTTTGCAGAACCTGGCTAGAGACGCAGGAATCGATTCTGGTCCGTACAGCCTTGGGTATGCATGGCCATGCATCGATTAGTTACATTCATTTCATTCATGAAACAAAGATTTTTTCCCAGTCACAAAGGCTTGGTGATAATTTAAAGCTAATTCCATTAACGTTGTTCCAGCCAACGTAGACAAGCGACCAATCCCGTTCCCATCGATTGAACACTTGACAGCGGAAAGCCATGAGCTTATTCCGACAGATCTCACGCAAAGTACTTTATAGGATTTGAACCAAGCTATTTCAAACTGATTTTTTATTTTCATTATTTTCGTTTTTTTATTATGTCTCCTTTATCGTTTGTATTTATTCAATTAACTTACCAAATTACTATGAATATCAATGTGTTTCCGGTACCAGCAACAAAATGCCGCCCCCACATACAATACGTTACTGGTATACTCCATGTATATCCCTGGCGAGTACGGTCTAATTTCAAAACAACATTTAAATTAACTGACATTTCATCGTGCGAATTGTTCATGTTATACTATATTTGTTTCAATGTTTTTATGACGTGTTTTTTTAATTATTTACGGGGGCTTCTCCGGAGATTTCCTGTTAAACATTGAAGCTTCAAAACTGTATATTTACCTTGTACACGTTTCATAGATGGACGAATTCCCGTGTAAGTCGGTGAAGGGGAGGAGCGGTTGTATGGTAAAAATATCACTGGTATGTAACATCGGCAACAAATGTTTACGATTACAAAGTACGATGCTGTATTATACGGAATTCCATTAGGGCCATCGCCTGTGAATGTGTTGATCAGGAACGCGATACAACGTAGTTCGATGATGATAATGCGATATCGTACTGTCGCGTTATCATCAGTAAACTGTCGAGTTATCATCATTGTACTGTCGCGTTATCATCATCGTACTGACGAGTTATCATCTTCGTACTGTCACGTTATCATCATTGTACTGTCGAGCTATCATCATCGTTCTTAAAAAATTATCATCATCGTACTGTCCAATTATCATCATTGCGTTATCATCATTGTACTGTCGCGTTATCATCATCGTACTGTCGAGTTATCGACATCGTACTGTCGCGTTATCATCATTGTACTGTCGCGTTATCATCATCGTACTGTCGAGTCATCATCATCGTACTGTCGCGTTATCATCATTGTATTGTCGCGTTATCATCATCGTACTGTCGCGTTATCATCATCGTACTGTAATTTATCATCATTGTACTGTCGCGTTATCATCATTGTACTGTCGCGTTATCATCATCGTACTGTCGAGTTATCGACATCGTACTGTCGCGTTATCATCATTGTACTGTCGCGTTATCATCATCGTACTGAAATTTATCAGCATCGTACTGTCGCGTTATCCTAATTGTACTGTCGCGTTATCATCATCGTACTGAAATTTATCATCATCGTACTGAAATTTATCATCATCGTACTGTCGCGTTATTTTTATTGTACTGTCGCGTTATCATCATCGTACTGTAATTTATCATCATCGTACTGTTCAACGACAGTGTTTATGAGGTTTTATTAAACGACAATGTTACAGTTGTATTCGACGACAGTGTTTATGAGGTTTCATTAAGCGACAATGTTACAGTTGTATTCGACGACAGTGTTTATGAGGTTTCATTAAGCGACAATGTTACAGTTGTATTCGACGACAGTGTTTATGAGGTTTCATTAAGCGACAATGTTACAGTTGTATTCGACGACAGTGTTTTTGAGGTTTCATTAAGCGACAATGTTGCAGTTGTATTCGACGACAGTGTTTATGAGGTTTCATTAAGCGACAATGTTGCAGTTGTATTCGACGACAGTGTTTATGAGGTTTCATTAAGCGACAATGTTGCAGTTGTATTCCACGACAGTGTTTATGAGGTTTCATTCAGTGACAATGTTGCAGTTGTATTCCACGACAGTGTTTATGAGGTTTCGTTCAGCGACAATGTTACAGATCAGGTTTCATTCAGCGACAACGTTACTGAATTGGGTATATTCAGTTGCTATGTTGAATAACGTAGTTTCATTCTGCGAAATTTTTACATAATGCGATTGAATTTAGCGACAATGTTGCATAATAAAGTTTTATACAGCGACGATTTTACATTATGCGGTCGTATTCAGCGATGGTGTTGCATTATATTGCAGCAAGTGTGCGGCAAAAAGCATTGATCCAATGGAAGTGCATGGATTTCCTTCAATGTGTAGAATAACCCATAATAAAAATACAAATGTTTCCCATGCTGGAAATTGAACTCGATCAAAGTGGAGCAATTCCAGATCTGAAAATGTGTTTAATAATCAGTTTTATAGCTCCAAGAAGAGGCGCGGAGTGCGTAGGAAGGCGTTATTACCAGTATCGGTAAATCGATAACACTCCTCCCTGCCGGGAAATATTGTCGTCTGACTGATTTTCAGCCTAGTCTGCAGGCAAACAAGTGCCAGACGACATTCCGTTTGCAAACATGTAATATCGTATCTATGATATAAGGTATTTCCGAGGTTAGATATGAAAATGAATCTGTATACCTAGTATGTGAAATACATAGTCCCTGTGATATGGAGTTGACATCGCGAGTATGAGATACGCTTCAACAATACACGGTCACGTAGCCAGTATGATATACGCTTCCATAACACACGATCACTTCACCAGTATGATAAATACTTCCATTCTACACAATCACATCACCAGTATGATATAGGCTTCCATACCACACGATCGCATAGCCAGTATGATATACGCTTCCATACCACACAATCACATCACCAGTATGATATACGCTTCCATACCACACGATCACATCGCCAGTATGCTTCCATGCCACACTATAACATCACCAGTACGATATACGTTTCCATACTACACGATCACATCACCAGTATGATATACGCTTCCATACTACACGATCATATCACCAGTACGATATACGCTTCCATACTATACGATCACATCACCAGTACGATATACGCTTCCATACTACACGATCACATCACCAGTACGATATACGCTTCCATACTACACGATCACATCACCAGTATGATATACGCTTCCATACCTCACGATCACATCACCAGTATGATATACGCTTCCATACTACACGATCACATCACCAGTATGATATACGCATCCATACCACACGATCACATCACCAGTATGATATACGCTTCCATACTACACGATCACATCACCAGTATGATATACGCTTCCATACCACACGATCACATCACCAGTACGATATACGCATCCATACCACACGATCACATCACCAGTATGATATACGCTTCCATACCACACGATCGCATCACCAGTACGATATACGCATCCATACCACACGATCACACACACGATCACAACACCAGTATGATATACGCTTCCATACTACACGATCACATCACCAGTACGGTATACGCTTACATACTACACGATCACATCACCAGTACGATATAAGCTTCCATACTACACGATCACATCACCAGTATGATATACGCTTCCATACCACACGATCACATCGCCAGTACGATATACGCTTCCATACCTCACGATCACATCACCAGTATGATATACGCTTCCATACCTCACGATCACATAGCCAGTATGATATACGCTTCCATACCTCACGATCACATCACCAGTACGATATACGCTTCCATACCACACGATCACATCACCAGTACGATATACGCTTCCATACTACACGATCACATCACCAGTATGATATACGCTTCCATACTACACGATCACATCATCAGTACGATATACGCTTCCATACCACACGATCACATCACCAGTATGATATACGCTTCCATACTACACGATAGCATGATATACGCTTCCATACCACACGATCGCATAGCCATTATGATATACGCTTCCATACTACACGATCGCATAACCAGCATGATGTAAGCTTCCATACCACACGATCGCATAACCAGTATGATATACGCTTCCATACCACACGATCGCATAACCAATTTGATATACGCTTCCATACTACACGATCGCGTAATCAGTATGATATACGCTTCCATACCTCACGATCGCGTAACCAGTACGATATACGCTTCCATACTACACGATCGCGTAACCAGTATGATATACGCTTCCATACTACACGATCACATCACCAGTATGATATACGCTTCCATACCACACGATCACATCGCCAGTATGATATACGCTTCCATACAAACGATTGCATAACCAGTACGATATACGCTTCAATACCTCACGATCGCGTAACCAGTACGATATACGCTTCCATACCACACGATCGCGTAACCAGTATGATATACGCTTCCATACTACACGATCACATCACCAGTATGATATACGCTTCCTTACCTCACGATCGCGTAACCAGTATGATATACGCCTCCATACCTCACGATCGCGTAACCAGTATGATATACGCTTCCATACCTCACGATCGCGTAACCAGTATGATATACGATTCCATACCTCACGATCACATCACCAGTATGATATACGCTTCCATACCTCACGATCACATCACCAGTATGATATACGCTTCCATACCTCACGATCACATCACCAGTATGATATACGCTTCCATACCTCACGATCACATCACCAGTATGATATACGCTTCCATACCTCACGATCACATCACCAGTTTGATATACGCTTCCATACCTCACGATCGCGTAACCAGTATGATATACGCTTCCATACTACACGATCACATCACCAGTACGATATACGCTTCCATACCACACGATCACATCACCAGTATGATATACGCTTCCATACTACATGATAGCATGGTATACGCTTCCATACCACACGATCACATCACCAGTACGATATACGCTTCCATACCTCACGATCACATCACCAGTATG